>NC_065922.1:2318889-2399492 GCF_024586455.1 Bactrocera neohumeralis | reverse complement strand
ATTTTGAATTACTTCCAAATAATGCAAAAGTTCTTTCCTGCGCCATTAAATGCCACAGCTCATAATAAACGAGAAAGAGTGCTCAACCATGTCGCTCAGCACAATACTGAAATTCCACAGAAGTTCAGCAAAAGATTTCAAAGGTTATCTCAGCAAAAACTACGCAACGCCAAGCGCAACGACGACCAACTTCGCAGTGTCACTGCAGATAGTTCACGACCTTTCTTGCACACTCATTTATATTTCCCAACCTTTTGAAAGTAGTTTTCCCCTTACCAACAAGCATCCAAACACACACCGCGACTTTGATCCTGCGAAAGGCCTTGGAATATTTGCTCAACACCTTTAGTGGAATATGCAGTTATATGAATGCAGTTACGAGAGAGTTTATATGAATGCCTAGTGCCAAGCTAAGGCATTGCGGCAAGTCAACTAAAAATTGTGAAAGCCTGAAGTGTCACTTTTTTTATTTGTGTTTGTGATTTAGCGTCAATCGAGGATAGAGGTTTTCGGTTTGTTATTTCGCCATTAGTGTTTGTGTTTACGCAGCATTTCAACAAGTTGCAAGTGCGGTGCGTTTCGCTCTGTGTATCTGTTCTTCTTTTGATGATTTTTTAAGACTGGTGAGCGGCAGTGATTGGCAATTATTCCCAAAAAGTGTTTTAAAGTAACAGAGTCAAAATGTCAAGTTTTAAAGGGGTATTCTGGTCTAGAAGCATGAATTTCAGGTAGTTTTTAAAGTGTCGTAAAAAAAAGGCAATTAATATTTTTACTATCCATTTTTTATTAGTTATTTGTTAATTTTAGAAGAGTACAGAAAAAAATTAAAAAATTAAAAACCAAAAAAGTAAATAATTTCAAAAATTATGAGCTGACGAAGTGGGGGGTCTCCAAAAATTTCCACGTGACCATACCCATGATTTCAACCCTCCTAGTTATCTGAAACTAAAAAAAAAAGATTATTAATCTAGAATAATGTCGCAATGGCCGGAACTACGGAAAAGTAGGAAAATTTTTTTCACAAAATGGCGACTGCCTGAAAAAAAAGTTTTTTTTTGATCTTCTTTTTAATTGGCGTAGACACCGCTTTAGCGATTATAGGCGAGTTAACAACAGCGCGCCAGTCGTTTCTTCTTTTCGCTACGTGGCGCCAATTGGATATTCCAAGCGAAGCCAGGTCCTTCTCCACTTGGTCCTTGCAACGGAGTGGAGGTCTTCCTCTTCCTCTGCTTCCCCCGGCGGGTATTGCGTCGAATACTTTCAGAGCTGGAGTGTTTTCATCCATCCGGACAACATGACCTAGCCAGCGTAGCCGCTGTCTTTTAATTCACTGAACTATGTCAATGTCGTCGTATATTTCGTACAGCTCATCGTTCCATCGAATGCGATATTCGCCGTGGCCAATGCGCAAAGGACCATAAATCTTTCGCAGAATTTTTCTCTCGAAAACTTGTAACGTCGACTCATCGGTTGCTGTCATCGCCCAAGCCTCTGCACCATATAGCAGGACGGGAATTATAAGCGACTTATAGAGTTTGGTTTTTGTTCGTCGAGAGAGGACTTTACTTTTCAATTGCCTACTCAGTCCGAAGTAGCACCTGTTGGCAAGAGCAATCCTGCGTTGTTAAAGTGTGTGTTTCATTTCGCAGTAAAGACTAGTGAAATACTTTTAAAGCAAATTCCAACCTTTTCTAATTTCAGATGAAGTTCCTTCAAGAAAGTAAGCGAAATGTTGAATTGAAATATGGGACTACTAAGTTTGCTTCAACATCTGTAATATTATTCAAAGGGTGATATCCTTCACCAAATTTAAGCAAAAAATATTAAGAAGTATACTATAAGTACGTATATTCTATGGCCTCGATGCCATAAAACCTACGACTGCGTAAGCATTTTCTGCCTCAAACTCTAGGAAGCAATAAAGTGTACGTAAATGTATGCGCGGAAGTATTTTAAGTTAGAACGCATTGTTCCAAGAATTATTGCACGTCGATTGTTGCATGCAAATTGCTTTTGCTCTATGAAATTCACATTTTTGCGCTTGTGTAGATGTCTCTCGTTCACACATGCATGTGTACAAGTGCTTGCGCCGGCAGCTTGTGAAGCACGTGAACACGCTTGTAGTTGGTTATGCAATTTGTGTTGCGTATACGCCATGTCTATTAAATTTACTTCCATTACAGCTGCAGCGACAAACATAAATGTATTTTGCTCAAGTGCACACATTTTGCCATTACGCACTTAATTCGTTAGTATAGACTTCATACACTAACTAAATGCCACTAGCTTTTTCCCCAGTACATACCAAATATATGTAGGCATATTCATATGTACTATGTCTTATAAATGAAGTGTCTCATAATATAGAATGCAATATTAATTCACCACTCACCAAGCACTTCATTTCACGAAGTCGCTGAGAAGTTAGTTGTATAAATAGTTTTGACGTCATTTAGCTAAATCCAAAAAGCCTACTGAAAATGCGAATACGTTCGAAAAAATAATTGTTGAACTACAGAATAGAGTAGAGTTTTGTACTCACGAAAATGTGAGTCCAAATCCCACGAGCTTTGTTAATTCAAATCCATGGGCATATTCCACGTGTATTATTGTAAATTATATAAGTGATATTAGTTTGTGAATTTATGGTTTTGTTTAGCTAACAAAAGGTGGCTTAGCTTAACCCCAGGGAGTGAAAGCGAAAATCCTCTTCATTTGACAATTTCATCAGAAAGGAAATGCCGGCAACAATTCCATTAATAATACTTAGCTTTATAGAAGTAGAATAGGAGCTCAGCAGAATTACAATTTTTTTATTTGGTATTTTATTTAAAGAAGCATTATGTCTAGCATATAAATTAAAAATATCAATTGACAAGGGAAGATGCACGAATGGAAATAAAATATTAACAAGACTACCTCAAACGTCACGAAGGCAAAATAATATTTATATAAAGTCTACTGTTTATGAATTGTTCAAATCTCACAAATTGTAAGCAACAATTTTGTGTTACGATTGAAACTCTACTGTTTTGTGATTTACTCTTACAAACACAAATTTTCCAAAGAGAATCTCAGAACTTTGAGAATGTGACTCAAGGAAACTGTTACTAAATTGCCACGTTCTTCTCTTCAGATGCTTGCTGTTTGCGTGTTTGCTTGTGGATATGAAAGCCCTACTGGCGCAGAACTGCCGCACTCACTTACAGCTTGGCACCCTCGCACACACCACTCAAGTCGCAAAGCGTTACTCTTTACGAAAAATGTACTGTTGCCGTCAAGAGCGCAGTTGTCATAAAAACATGATGAATGTGGCATTAAATTCAATTTGGGAATCACTTTTGTGCAGCTCTAGTAGTTAGAGTTAGTGGCTGAAGGCGGGAGAAACAGAGTGGAAAATAAAAAGTGAATTGCAGCAGTGAAAGAAGGATACTGACAGAAACAAGCAAATGCATATACCATAAAACGCTTCAATGCCTTCAGCAGATTCAAACACACTTACAAGTACTTATGCTGTAGTATGCCTCCGAGACAATCTTGGGGGTGCAAAAAATATTTGAAACTCAATTGAAGTAATGTAAATGGCCAAAGGAATGGTGCGATTTGTCAAGTTATTGGTTTCTTGGTGGAAAGAAGTTAAAGAAAAAGTAAATTTAAACACATCAGAATGAGAAGAGATATCTCTGATCCGAAAATCTGAACATATAACATTTATTGTACGTATTAACCTGATTAATGCTTTTTTTTATCTTTTTAACAATCTGACGAAGGAATTTTCAGGAACCAAGATTAAGATATATATTGATTTCTAACTTAGTTGTACTATTATAAAATTCTAAGCCAAATGTGAACTTATGTCACCTTTATGTTTTATATTTTTTTGAGTAATGTTATATAGTTTTTGGGGGTGTCAGTGATTAGTGATTATCATAACGCTAACTTATTTTATTTAGATTTAAAATAAATTTTCTTAAATAAGAAACTCACTACAATGCGATTTCGCAGC
Source organism: Bactrocera neohumeralis (assembly GCF_024586455.1). Lineage (NCBI taxonomy): Eukaryota > Metazoa > Arthropoda > Insecta > Diptera > Tephritidae > Bactrocera > Bactrocera neohumeralis. Next base: position 2,395,486 of record NC_065922.1, on the reverse strand, counting down.
TATCCCACTGACAGTGGTTGTGATTGGAGTGAGGATGAATTGGAAGTAAAATACTTCAAAATGCAAGCTCATACAAATATGTACCATCGCTTTGTGGCAACTAAGCAGATATTTGCTAACTAGGGGTATTTGTATTTGTATTCAATATCCAAAAATATGGTAGAGATTTAGCGAAATTTATGTTAATAGATAGTCAAGTTCAAAAATTTCGACAACATATCATATTTCAAACGGTTTCCACTTTATGGTTTAATATAATATTATTCCTTTTATTATAGATATTATTTAGGGCATATGTGAATGAATAACGGGATATCGGTTAAAATGGAGAAACTATACAATTCTTAATACAATATATTTATTTAAACATTTGCGTCATTAACATTAATTTATCTAGCAGTAGCAGTCCACAATACCGAATGTGATAACTTATGTATTTAAAAATATATGGAAGTCATTCCAAAGGCAGTCTATATGTGTAAGATCAAAATAAATAGCTTAAAAAGTTAAAATTTTCTATCAATTTCAAAGATGCTTTTTATCGTGAATATGAAATCAATAAGAAAATATCACTGTACCAACTAAATCTGAACTTTGAAGTAATATCGAGCTTTTAATTACGACCATTCGTTGTAAGTGCATGTTCCTCTGTTAAAAGTTTTAAGGGTAAATTTTGTTTCTTATTTCTTTTACATTTTAAGTTTTTTTTATATCTCTAATAAAACTATGGAACAAATAATACACCACATCTATTTTGGTTTTCTGATTTTCTTAGTAAAATTACATTGGAAGCTGATAACAACAATAAGCAGCAAAATGGACAACATGACATGCCAACAACAGACACAAATTTCGCTGAAGGGCAAGACTTCAACACCCGTCGCTGCAAGTAAAATCTGAAGTCAAGTCGTAAGTCAATGCCGAAAGGATGCTAAGAGGCGGACTGACAGATGAGAAGATATATTAGTTTTAAACTGGATTACTAGGGCAATGTGCAACTTAAAATTGATAAATTATTTGTATATAGAGACAATTGTTGCTTATTTTGATAGAATAAGGAAAATACAAAATCCGTAAATGTAATGAATAATGATATAAATTTCTCTCTACAATTCGCACGTTCAATTTTTCGTACCTCAATTGCCCGTCCAATGCTCCATTTGCAGACGCACCACTCATCCATCTCATCAGTTCACATATACCGCGCACCGTCAACTGTCGATTGTTTATCTACAAATTACCTAAAACAAGAAGCAAACTTTACCTAGATGCCGTGTTTATTGTTGTTGCAGCCATTTATATTTATTTAAAATTTGCATGGTCTGTTCTTGCTATCCGTAATTTCTATTGCTTGACGTGCCAAACCAATGTTTAATTAAAACTATAAATGATGCTGATGAAGTGCGAAAATATAAAAAATACTGGATACATTCCACTTCATCCAGCCATTCATTGTATTGACAATAACTCTAATTCACTTATTATTCCTTCACCAAAAGGTTCTAATAATCCTATCGGATTAAATTCCAATATTGACAAAATTCCCTTCCACCCCAATTAAACATTTATTTCAGGCAAGTATGTTATTTCTGCTCTTATTTGCACTAAGTGCATGGCCTTAGATATTTTTATAGTCCTTAATTTCAGATGAGATTTCAACAGAATCTCCTGCAGACGTTATTTCGTATAGGAAGACATTATTAAATAAAAGAAAAAACACCTTTTCCATAAGGAAGGAATTTACGATTATAAGATAAATTAATACTTGTATCATAATAAGGTTACTGTATTTGTAAAGTATGCATATCATGAGATTCCTCTGCCTTTCGAGATGTAGGAGTCAAGTACTGCAAGGAATGTTGCCTTTATCAAGTTTTCTGGCCTTAATTTTAATGTGCTCTTGTTGATTCTCCTAGTGGCCCTTCTTTATATTTATTGTTTGTATGATTAACATAATCGATCTCTGTTCTTTATTCTGGCGGACCGACCGACTTAAAGTGCGAATGTGCTTGTAAATATTTGCACATTTGATTACCTCCTTAGACGATAAGGGCTCATTGTTGAACATTTTGGTGGATTTCAATGCCATTGATCACACTCATTTGTCGGTTTAATGACAATTTCTATGACTCATAGGCAAATGTTCGCTAGATGTGACACAAACTTTCTCTTACATTTAATCGGGTTAGACTAAATATTTATATGTATTCCAGTCTACACCAACACTCATAAACTTATTTGAATGTGTGAGTATTAAATATTCTCGAAAATTATAATGATTATCAACATTTTTTTGCTTTTTTATTATTACTCGTAAAAACGCATACGTTAGTACTAACTATTATTAGCCAACCAATATGCACAGTAATACATATTGATATATATATATGTCTCTTCCATTTCCTTTTTTGTATCTCATATATTTTCGATTTTACATAAGAACTTCTCAAATCTTTCTTTATCCTGCTTGTAATGCAAATTGTGTGTTGTCGCTGTTGTGGTGAATTTCCTATACATTTACGCAAAGCACGTAAAGTATGTCGCCATTATGGGGCTTATCGCAATACAAATGCGTCGAATGTGAATGTGTAGTAATATAAATTAGCTTAGAAAACACGTGTGAATGAATACTGCGTTCGTGAAATAGGTTCCACCACATGTTGCACCTATAAATAAAATCTGCAATGGATCTCTGTTAATGATTTATATTGACAAGGAAAACCGTGTTTTAAACGCACACAACTAACTTCAAACAGATAATATGTATTAGTGTGCTCTGCATGAGTTTATTTACAATATTTGAGTGCGAGTCACGTGCCAATATTGCGGTACTTAGAAAATGCAGCAGCTGAAGCAAGGAATGAAAAGTTTTAAATTTGCAAACAATTTCATTCATTATTCATTAGACTCGCAGACACGTCTGTTGTTGTTGTAGCGGCAGAAATCGCAGACACCTCTCATTTATGTTGGTTCTATTACATTTTTTTTGAGTTCTGTTCTTCTTTCGCCCTTCTGCTAATATTGTTTTTCTATTTTCAAAAGCTTTCAGTATATATCTGTTCACAAACATTACTTGAGCTTAATTACTGAAAGAGCTTTAAAACCTTAGCAAAGCAAAACGCCAGTACTAAAATAACTCAGTTTATCACATTTTGTAGCAATTTGGTCTATCAATTATAATGTATATTCCAAAAAAAATATGCTTCGAGAGCAATTACAAGAATTGTTTCGTATCGATTTTATTATTTTATTTATTATCTTCTGTATGTTCACAGCACAACACCTTCGTAAAAAAAAACTAAATTTATCTTTGTTTCAAATGTAAAGTTATCAAATTAAATGTTAAATTTCGGTTAAATGGCTTCTGCAGCTCCCACTTGAATGCCAATAAGCGTTATAGAGTTGAGAAAAAGCATTCAACAGTAGCAGACAAAAACGTAGAGAAAATCTTGAAAACCAATACAAAATGTAAAGTTGTAAAGTTTTAGATAACCGTACAAAAATAAAACCTTGTAAAGCAATTGAGGTGGATGGATGTACGGACATTAATGGTGTTGAACAAATTTTTCTTAGAATATGTTGTCCGAGGGTTTATATACGACTAAAAGTTCTTTTTGAATAATATTAACTTAAGATTTTGAAATGTTTTTGCTCCTTTGTACATTTGTTTTTATTAAACTATTACTATCAAACTCACCCAAGGTAACAAAGTTCCAGCTTAACGCAAGTTCTTGCGTGTATAAAAGCTATCAACAAGGACAGAGATCTCGTGAATAAACACAAATGCCAACAAAGTGGCAAGCAGCACTCTGTTTCCAAAGGCAGCCTTCACATCTGCAAAACCTCTGTCTCAGCTCTGTTTCAGCTCAGTTCAGTTTACAAACTACATGTTCATGAAGATCTCTTGGTATTTCGTTAGAACGAAGATTGTCGAACTCGACCTTTTAAAAAGTCATGACGAAGAGGTTAGCACTGATGACACGATAGTTGACAAAAATAGTTGAAAAGTGTTTCAAACAATATCTGATGGGCCTTAATGACATCTCTACCGTAGGACGAAGCATTCACATATTGACCTTTTATGGCATAGCCAAAAACATGTTCCCTCAATCTTACAACACGCAAATCTCAATAAACGTTGAACCACTTGGGGATCTGTTCGGTTTACGATTAAATTAATGTATATAAAAGGGAAGTAAAGAATTCACCTCAGAACATTCTCAACACCACCGTGGCTATTTTTAGTTGATGATGGTGATGATAAAAAGTCTCGTAACAGCAGTTTAAGTAAGCAAATTTGAAATTTTCAAAAGTCAATTGCTTGAAATTGTTAGCCATAAAAATACTTACTGATCTCACGACACACATACACTAGTAAGAGTTTCTGGTAAAAGCGAACTTTAAATTCCAATAGACTCCAAATTTCCTTACATCACAACATCCAATTAAACGACAACACGCAAGTCATCGCTTTGACCTCTACATACAAAACCAAAATCCAGTTTAATGAACACTGCTTCCACCAGTCCTTTGTGCAAGAGCTACGAAATAGCTTCGTTAGTTGATATAATCGGTATTTAATCTGCTAATCTTGGCATGTACCCCAATGTCTTTTTCATGTGTAACTTTTTGCCAGGCAGACGGTGAAAGTGCAGCAACAACATTTTAATTCAATTAAATTTTTTGTGAAAAGCAAACGACTTTTCTAGTGGCAGCAACAAAAGAAGAAAAAACAAATTCTGCATCGATTTTTGTCATACATACAGACACACTACCACGAGCACTTGCACTGAAGAAAAACGACGACAGACGTAAGGTATAAGCACACGTGTCACACACCATTCGCAGCATCCACAAAAGTGCAAACACACATTCCTCATAATTGTTGCAAATCCACCCACACACGCAAATGCAAGAATAGTTGCAACAAACGATGTAATTGTACTGACAATGCCGCAGGTAATGGTAGCAGGAGCAAGTTGCAGCAGCGTCAGCTTGCAACTACACGAGTGCACTCGAACACGCTACATGCCACCTATGCAAACACCCTCTCATGTATGCAATGTGCACAAGGTGTTGCAGGCAGACAATCACAGAAGACAACTCAGGTTCGCTGAGATGAAAAGCGGTGTTTGTTGTAGATATTGCTATTGCTGAGCTAGCACTTTGATACCCAAGGGATGGACTTTTTCTATGAAATTTCCCTTCGCTATTATTGTATTTTTATCACATCCATTGTTGCCAAGTAGTTGTTTGTTGCCTCAGAGTCGGAAATTGCTAACAATAAAAACTAAATATAAATACAATGCCACCACCGATGATAGTGTGCAGGTCCTCGGGTGTTGAGGGTCACAGAGCCAAAATGGGCATAGGGCAAAGCAATGAGGTGAAATGGGGTGAATCAGGCGGGTGTTTAAGTCGGCTTTAGTAATTGTGTTTATGAGGTATCCACAAATGTCAATAGTGCATCGGTTGTTTGTTTGTTGTTATTGTGACTAAACAGACGACTTTTGCTTCGTTGTGTTGGTTCACAGGTTTATTTGCTACATTTTAACTGAATTATCGATTTTTGCTTAAGTAAGGTTGATGGTTTTAAAAATGTATTGATTATTTTGTGAAAATATATTCTTACAATTTAAATATAATAACGGCATAATTTGAACAAGTAACTCGTGTTGACACATATATTATGTTTCATTTGCTTTCGTATTTTCCAAAAACTTATCATAAATAAAAAGGAAAATAGTTTGTTTGCAAATATGATTATATACCTGATGACTTTGCCTTTGTCAGAGGTTTACGTACCTAGTATTTATGATTCTTTAAAACAACCATCGCACGATCTATTTCTAAGAATAATTATGATCAAAAAAGTCAATGGAATAAATGTTCGCGAAATATACAACTCCTTTATTTAAAAATAAAACCAATTTATTTATGATCACATTATTTGTCATTATTTGTGGTTTAAAGAAATCATGGGCTCTTCATGTTTTAAGAGATCCAAGGCAGCAACAGGCATTGTTTGCGCAGTGACTCCTACTAAGCTGCAACAGTTGCGACACAAAGATTGATCTAAAAGAACTTGCAACATACAGCAATTGCACACGCCCTTATTACTCTTATACACACTTTACCACAAAGTAAGTCTGTGCTTAGCTTGAGCAATAGTTGGATTTCAGTGAAATGCAGGGAGATGCAGTATTTTAGACAGAGAAAAAAACACAATTATAATATTTAATTGGAACTTTCATTGATGTTTTTGTCTATTTTTAATAATTTAAGTGCATTGTAATTCCAAATTTTTATTCCAAATATGAACGTCTGTTTAAAGAAATTGGTAAGCATATTTTATTCTGTGTTAAAAATTAGTGTATTAGTTAATTGCTACTATTTCACTGAACCATAAGTAAAAGGTTCTTGTAAACTAACTCAAATAGTATAAATACAACTTTGCGCAGACAATTTTTACAGTGATGTACCCAACACTTCTCTATTATTATTAAAACAATACCTTTTGAACTAACGGAAACCATTCGAGTGACAAGAGTTCTTATTTCGTTCTCAACAGAAGCATCAGTTGTTCCAAGGCGTTGACTATACATTCATACCATACTTTCATGTTCTCTTAACAAACAAGTAAACAAACTCTTCTTTAGTGATTCATTTTGATATGAGTAAACAAAATTCCGTGTCTACTTTAATAGGTTGTGTTGTTCATAATTTCAGCCAAAACACACGAAATTAGCCATCTTGATGCTGGCTTTCGCTACACTGCTTAACCTTTTTGACTTCTGATATTTACTATTCTTATATCTTCCCATACTCACTGACAGAGACTAGTTTCGCACACTCAAGTGGCAAACAAAAAATGATAAATCACTTCCGTTTGAAGTTGAGCCTTGTACAGTTTGTGACAACACCATGTGTTTTCCTTTGAATGTTTACTTTTTACAGCTCTTAAACTGGTAATAAATAATAAAGAAACTTCGACGAATCCAAGGCGAGAGATAAGGGCTATGCGAGGAATGGGAAAGAAAACTAACCAACCAATTAACTATTCAAATATTGGGATATTTATTTATGTGAGTAAGCCAATAAATTAAATGTAGAAAAAATATAAATTTTAATTTTTTTGTTTATAGCCTGTAAGCATCAGACATAACATGATTGTGTAAACATTTAGTGTGTTTTTTGTGAACTTAACTATTGCGATGAAAATGAAATAAATAGAGGAAGAGCAAACAATATTTTTTGAACTAAAGGTTAGGCCAGCGAGAGACATCTCGAAGAAAAAATAGACAGCTATACAGAAGTGGAGACAGTGGCAAAGATTTATAAATGACAAATGCAGGGCGGCTACGGAGCTTAAAGCTAGCGGTGTCCTCTGAAAATATAAATTTTTTAATATTCCATGCTACATAGTTTAGAAATATCATTCATGCAAATCGCAAATCTATTCACAAAATCACATTCACAAACCGCAGCCAGCATAATTTCTGTGATACAGTCATACTCTTTTAGTCCCCAACACATGCAGGGAAGACTTGGTGAGACGTTTCTTTCCGAGGACTCGCTGTTGGATGTAGGCGTATGTATTTTATACAGTAATAAACTTGAGCGACAATAATTTTGTTCAATTGCAAAGCCCAGATGCCTAGAATGATACGACGTACATAGTATATACTCAACTCTTTTCATTGAGCGCCGACGTACATTTCGTTTATACCACAAATACTTAGGTGGGAAATTAAATTTAGTTTAAAACTAATAATATCTTAAAAAACATCTTAAAGAAAATAATAATATAATTCACACTCTGAATTTATGTTATTTTTTGGTTACTTGCACCTTCTTTGATATCACGTGTGTCACCAGTTGTAACTTTTGCGTCGATGGAAAACGCGGATTGACATTGGTATTTAAATATAAAATTTTGGTATTCTCAGCGACCACTCGATTCGTCTCGTCGTTGGCTTCGTTTTTGCTTTAAGCAAATACCGGAAAAGCAAAATACCAAGACACAGCAACAACCCGACATTTTATGACATTTGGGCATTGGCGCCACGCCAAGTGAGCGCCAAAAGCTTTGTTATTTTTAGCAACTCATATCTTCCCAAGTTTATGCAAATATCGATTTGGAGCGTTAAAATGGCAAAGATTTGCGATGGTGCAAATCGCACATTGAAGAGGAAAGCATCGTAAAGGCAGAGGAAGCAATTAAATGCGAGTCCACTGAATGCTGGGGAGAGTTGACAAAGTCTATGTAAAATCTGGAGAAGCGGAAATTGGTTTTTCAGAGTGAATTTAATTATTTTATAGCCAAATTTTGTGCCAGTAAATATCACCACAGCCATTTCTCCAACTTTTTTGACACTGCTTTTTTAGCTCCTACCATGAAAAATGAGCTTTTAATTTCACTGTCGTATTTCAACTGACTTTAAGCCACCCAAGCACTTCATTGTTTCAATTTGCGGGACTAAAAGCTCAAAACTCGCTTAATCCCTTAAATTTGATAATTGCTTTGTAACAGTTAACTGAGCACAGCAACACTGGGCGCACTGTTTCTGAACTTTTAAAGCGTCGCATTGCGTCCGCGGGGCTCTTAAACAAAAACGGACGCACAAATTACTGCGTAACGGAACTGCGGCAAAGCATTTCTCATCATTAAAGTTGCAAGCGAACAAATTTTTCTGCAGCACATCCCTAGTCCTCTGCTCTGCGACCACAAACAAGGCCTGCAAAGCCCAAGGCACAAAGCGACGGCGGATAATAAATGCAAGGAAACGAAAAACGCAGCAAAGTTTTTGGAAAGGCATAAGCGAGACGATAGTGCTGGCTGTTATTATTAATGCAACTATCCAGAGCCAGCAATTTGTGAATGCTTTGTTATACCAGGAACCGGTAAGTCCACGCGGACGACTTAAACTCGCTTAAGTTTAGGCAGATATAAGCCCATCATAGAGCCGCCTATCCATCCAAACACGCGCACAGCTCCATATATAGCAAAAAGTGACAAAATAGTTCCGAGGAGGGATAAACGCGGTGCGTTGTAGAAATAGTCACCTAACGAGCAGAGCCTAGGCTCTGTAAGGTATGTATAAATACATTAGCTGCTTGCACTAAAATCTGACAAAGCAACGGGAGGAGAGCGGATAGGGGACTGCAATGTTTGCACTTGATGAAAATTCTACTCTGTTTTAACTCGCGTGTTGAAAGCTCAGATTTTAGTTGGGAGGCAGACAGATCCATTCAGAATTATTAACAAAGGACCGTATGCTAGCTGTATTTGGTGATAAAGAAGAAACCGAATGAAAATTGGTCTCAGTACTGCTGCCGCAAGTGCAGTAATTTTCCTTAAATTTAATACCAACAGAAAATATTTTATCGCTTTTAAGCACAGCACTGATGGTTTTCAACTCTGTATTGAATATTGTATTTCGACTAGTCTGAAAGTGAACTAGACTGAAAAGTACAAGCATTGCACCAATTATAAAATGTTTTATTATAGTGTTATTTTGACAGCCCATTTTTCGCTATACACCACCACGTAAAACTCAGCAAAATGAGAGACGGCCGACTTGTTCGAAGGATATTCATACTCATTTTAAGGTAGCTAATTCCATTGCTGGGTGCAAGTACTGTTAGAGGCACAACTAGCATGACTTAGCACTCATTTTAAATGTAAATAACGGTTTACGTCTGCAATGCTTATATTTATTTGTGTCCGAGTTTGCATATCTCATATGAATATATGCTCGTGTAAATACAGACGAAATTTTTATATCATTGTAATTTATCACACTCTTTTCATATTTACATCTGACAATACAGTTTTCGATTTTATTTGCTGTTCATTTAACATTTATTACAAAATTTGGAGAACGTGTATCAGTGAGCAAGGATGAGTATACAAAATAAGCGGCCGTAAAGCACAAGAAATTTGTATGAATGACTATAATCGCTCCGAATGTTGCCATATCATTACAAAAATGGTTATATGTCTACTCATATTCACTTAATGGAACTGTATTGAATGTGACAATAAGATAAAGCCTAACGGTTGTAGTTCACATTAGGAAATGCGAAGGGATGGCATTATATCTTTGCATTTACGATATTGCCTATTCATCCTAAGATACAATTTTCATATTTGTTTTTCAATGCAATAAAATGTAATGTATAATATCATATATAGAAAAGTTTTGTATATATATTGTGTGATACAAAGCCCAAACCTCACCATATCTTCTAAATGCTTTTAAGAGCTTCTCAAAGCATTTATATATAAAAGCATGCATATGTTCCATATATGAATGCGTGTGCGTACATTTAAATTTTTCCACATTTTTTTGATTCGTACTTATATACTACATTTAGTTTTTTTGATTTTATTACGGATGGTAAAATTTGCTAAACTATGGCACTTCTGTGGTTAGGCATATAGACAGTTAAGCTCAAGTGCGGCACCGCCGTATTATCACTTCGAGGCAAACACGATGTGGCGTCCTCTCGTGTCGCCAAGTAACGGAACAGTTTGTGCGACACATAAAATAAAAAAATTATGTAAATTTAAGGGCGCAAGCTCACATAGATTTTAGTTAAATGCGAGCAGGTGCAACACGAGAGGTTAATAAAAAATTGAACAGCTAGTTTTGTGCTTTAAAAACATTTTGCATGTGGAATTTAAAGGAATTGAGTCGCAGAAAAATTTGTATTTGAAGTCGCTCAAAGAATGTGATCATTGTGTAATACATGATTAATGTTTTTATGTGGGTAAAAAATATTAAATACTTCCTTTACGACTAAAATTTGGACTATGATCTCGGATAACTTCTGAGTGAGTCGAGCATTGCATGTCATAACATCTTTTTGTGGACCATTAAATCCTCTAAAATAATATAATTTTATTTAAATTTGTTTAAATTCTTTAGACATCCAACCACAATAAAAAATATTCCTATTTAAATAAATCCAAAATCACTATGTACCCCCTGTTTCTCATATAAAAAGTATATTTTATATATGAATAGCAAACATTTTCAATAAAAACAAGGAAGAGACAGGCATTTTAAATCTTCACTTGTGCGTTTTCTATTTTGTTATTATTTGAGATTTGTTCACAAACTTCTCTACAATTTTCCATTCTCACTTCACCACTAACATGAAAATATATGCATATACATATATTGGCTAGGGTTAGTGAAGTTTTTATGTCACTAAAAAGCTTTGGCTTTCAAGGGCGACCTCCTTTTTTGTCTCGATACAATCGGTATAACGCTTTTGTTCCTCTTTTTATACTTTTGCAACCAGTTGCTACAGAGTATTATAGTTTTACTCGCCGAACGGTTCAGCTAAAACCAAGCAAGAGATGGCTTATATATATATATAAATAATCAGGATTACGAGAAAAGTTGAAATCCGGTTGTCTGTCTGTCCGTCCGTTCATTTGTGCAAGTTGTAACTTGAGTAAAAATTGAGTTATCTCTATGAAACTTTCTACGTAGATTTCCTACTACAAAAAACATTTCAAGTTAATAGATTGGCGTAATCGGAACACTGCCACGCCCAAAAACGCTTTTAAAGAAAACAGATAAAGTGCCATAACTAAGCATCAAGTTAAGATATAAAGCTGTAACTTTGTACAGAGGACCCAGTCGTAAAGAGCACCTGTGGGCAAAAATTGTTGAAAAGGTGGGCGTGGCCCCGCTCTCGGACAAGTATACTGTAAATATCTCCTAAGCCACTTGAGCTACAACAACCAATTTTGCTGACTACAAATCTTGTGAGAATTTCTACCGTCGAGACCATGTGAAAAAGGATGAAAGCGGAGGATAACACCGCTCCCTACCCACGTAACAGTACTGTTAAAAACTACTAAAAGCGCGATAAATCAATAGCTAAATACGCCAAAAACTTTGAATTTTACTGGCGAAATGGTATGTGAAAGCTTAATGGGAGCCGGTGTGAAAGTTGGACGATGGGCGCGTGGTCCACTTTTTGGTTAAATCTCAGATCTCGGGACCCAAGCCACCGATTTCGATTTAGTATGCGGCATGCTTTTTACATTCATATGTCACAGTGTGAAAATGGATGAAATCGAACAACAACCACGCTTTTCACACACATTTTTATAGCACATTTTTAAATTCCACTTGATTGGTTCAGTTCCCACTACACAAATCAAGAGGCAACTAATATAACGGGATAAATCTTTACACAAATAATGTCTTTAGCGTATGCCACCTTATGACCAAAAATTGTTTAAATCCATTAAAAACTTTTCAAGCCACTAGGAAACGAATATCTAGACTGCGGATCTCCATAAATATTAGTAATTATACTTGTATGTTAGATACCTCAATGAGATTGAAAATTTTTTAGTAGTTTTACATCTTAAGGTATTTCCTTGGCTTCGATTCTTGCAAGTTGCAAGAGTATAAAATGTTCGGTTGCACCCGAACTTAGCCCTTCCTTACTTGCTCAGTTTCTTCATTTTAGGCTTCTTGTGACATGTTTGTAACAGCTTTAATAGGTCTTAGTAAAGTACATTAAAATCACTATTTAATTCCAAGCATATCACTTTTAATTTTAAGATGTTACTATGATCTTTATTCATAATGTTGACTTAATACTTTTTAATTTTCACATATACAAAGAAAATAAATTTAGCGAGCAAATGAGCAATAATATTATTTTTTTTAACTGTTGAACAGAGAAGCAGTCAACGAAATGATCCCAAAGAAATTATTTGATGGGAAAAGGCTCTCTTCGAAATGTAAAAATATTATACTTAATAAGTATTAAAATATTGTACAACTTTTAAAATGCAAATGTATTGCATGAATTAGTAGCCGATACGATTTTCAATATCGCTCTCATTGCTTCTGCGGCAAAGGCCACAGCAAGTGCAGCCAGATGAACCGCAGAAAGTTAGGTGAAGTGCATGCTGAGTAAGCAAAGCCAACGTATGTGCAAACTTCCAAAAACAAACTGCGTTGCCCACGGCGTATGAGTGACACCCTTCGACCAGTACGCGAAACTTTAGCAAAGATAATATTGAAGTAACGTGTGTGTGTAAAAACCAGTGAAACTATATTTGAATTGCAGCGAACCATTGAGGTTTACTGCTGCGGCTTTTACATAACTGCATGAAACTGTAATTTTATTAGTATTTCATCCGACAAGTATATGAAAAGTTCATCATTTTGTGCGGATCGCAATGGATTTTGTAATATTTATATTGAAAACAGCGAAGCATAACATTTATTGCGTGACAAGAACCCACAGCAATTTACTAAATTCGATTTTTATTGAAAATGTGCAAAGTATACATATTATCAAGCCATCTTGTTAAGAAGAATTTGCAAGCGAAAATATTAAACTAAACATGGAAGGGCTAAATTCGGGTATAGCCGAACATTTTATACGCTTGCAACTTGCCAAGATTAAGGCCAGGGAAGTACTTTAAAGTACATAAGGTTTCTTAGTTATATGGGGTATAGGGGGACTTTTCATAGTAAATAAAATTATAGTCTCGTTTAGATTTAGGTGATACATACAACCGTTAGGTGAAAAAAACTGTTATACTCTGTAGCAACATGTTGCAACAGTATAAAAAATAGAAATAAAGAGGCGGTGCAGCCAACTGATGCAACTGTCTCCACACCTCCTATATTCCACACGTCGGCCACTTTCTCGAAGTTGTGGGGGCAGTCTGGTTGTAAGCGCATGTCGTTGACCTCTTTTGGCACGCCAGCCAAATTGATGAACACAAGTATAAATTACGAATAAAGACACTTGGAAAACTCCGCACCACGTTGTTTTTTTGCGTCACGTGATCATCAGGCTGCCAGCTACCACCGTCGCGTATTAAGTCACTGTCGCAGTAGGCTGACGCTAGCACCGCAACTCTCCCACTGCCGCAGACTTTGTCGTCGGTTCATTGTCCTTAAACATGGTAAAGCGTTGGTGTTTTTTATGGAAGTTTTTGATTTCTGTCTGTTTTCCTTACATTTCGGTTTCTGTTCGATGAACTTGCAGTTTTTTCCATTTTATTGTTAGTATAAGTTAGCGTGAAGGCAGCAGTGACAGCTAACTAATTGGCAATTTTGTCACTTAACCACTTAATATCAGGAAGAGGCCACACTGTAACAAGAAGAATGAACGTTTCTGTTCATCGCGAATCAACCAGTGGCCATATATAAGTGAGCACAAGAGCGTAAAGCTCTTTTCTCGAAAAATAAATTTAAAAGGGTCAAAATTGTTATTTTTTCTAAAGTTTAATAAAAGCAATATGTAACCATTTTTCAGCAATAAAAGTGATTATAATTATTATTATTTAAAGGCAGTAAGAGAAAATGTTTAAGGTGTTAAGGAAATTATGGCCATATACGATCCTGACTTCGTTTCAGAGTTTTATGACTCTCTCTGCATTTTTTATTGTTTGAACTTGATTTAGCTCTATATTTAGCTGTTACCATTAAAATATATTTAAATTGTTAAAAATTGTCATGGTTTACAGGTTCGTCTTTTCTTTTTCCCCATCTGCATCGAAAGCAAATTTTATCCTCCTGAATATTAATCCAAATCGTATGTGAATAAAAACTTTCTAAAGGTGGCGTTCCTTAAAGTCCTCTCAATCACTCACACGCTCACTAGTTTTCCACTTAGGTACCATTTTCATTTGCACATAGTTTGCACACTTGTCCATCCTTACGCTTTTTGACGTATTTTTAAATGTGTAGACGGCCTCCGAACATTCGCAATCACCATTCGCAATCACTATTCGCAATTAGCCATGAAGATGAGCACAAACGGACACCTAAATGTGTATTATTAAATATACTTATACATCCATAGATAAAGTGCATAGAGAAGAATAATGTGAATATTTGAAGTTCTTGTAAAAGGGAGTCTAAACTAGGTTTAAAATTACCACAGAAACTCAGAAGGAGAACTTAAACAAAAGTTCACCGAACAACACAAAATGTAGGATACAAACGTTAATGAGCAAATATTGCAAGACGATCAAGAAAATGTCAAAAAATATTATACAACAGATGTATGTATTAGATGTCATTATAATAATAGCCGAAATAGGAATTTCGTGCTCTTCTTTTTATTTGTGGGGACGTATTTTGTTGAATATAATATTAAGATCCGAAAAAAGTTTGTAATATATTATTTTATTACGGAGATTTTCGTTTGTATTCCACATTAGGCAGTACTTATTTGGAAGAAATTTCACTCTCTTTATTATTTCATAAAAATGCCACCCAACCTACCTTTTATAAGCTGGAAATGACAAAAATCATAAAAGATTGTGCGCCGTCATCTTCCCTCAATGAAAGTGAAAATGATATGTATTAAGCCATTCTCCTTGCCACCAACTGCTTCACGTTCACTTAATAATCATTTTAACCACTATTTATTAATACATTATGTACACTCATTAATTACGGCAATTCATACGTCCTTTTGAATTTTTATTTTCTTTCACTTTCTGCTTCTCTCTCTCAATACAACTCTCCGTCTTTCTCAATCTTTTCGTAAGAAGTTTAACGAAAATTTTAAGATTACAACAAGCAATAATTTTTGGCATAAAAACCAACAACAAAGTTTCAATCTTGGCAGCTGAAGTTATCCAAGTATTTTTTAACACTTTACAATACAGAATCTTAGGGATCTAATCCAACCACCTTTACGAAATCATAAAAGTTTCAAAAGGACAAACTATTTCTCTGTCGTTTGTAGTATATCATACCAGGTGAATAGGTAAGCAAATATAAATCCCGTGGCAATTACTATGTTGTTGGCGTTTTAAGTCTCGTTGGCCCTGTTATCCTGCTAACCTTATTAAACAAGGCAGCTGTCTGTGACATTAAAGAATATTTGTGAACACATATTATAAACCATCATACACTAATCCAGTAGGCACAGCTTGCACAAATCAGCATAACATGTTCAAAAGTAGAAATAATTTCGGAAATCTGTTGCCAATGATGGCTGATCCTACATCTTAACACTGTCAATTGCATCGTCAACAGTAAAACCATGGCAAAGAAGAATAACCTTAGTTTCTCTCAGCATTTGTTCCTAAGTACTTCAAAGTCAAAAACGAATAACACAAAATTGTCGGAAAGATAAAAGTGTGGAAATTGAATTTATAAAAATATTTGGTGACTCATGAAAACTGTCCACTTGCTTACATTTTGCTTTCATTTACCTGTGCCCGTGGAGAGGACCATTCTTATTCTTCCTCTAGTAACATCTTTTGCGAATCTGTATGTGACTGCTGTAGGTTTCCACGAGACTTCTGAAGTACCTGCAGCACAAATAATCGAGTGTGCGAGTGGAAACTACAAATTTAATGATGGAGGCGAACAAACACTCAGCGGCAAGCGTATATAAAGGAATGCTAACTTCTGCTAACGCTGACGGTGTCTTTCGTTCGAGCCCCAGTTGCTGATACTCACACAAGTCATTTAAGTACGCATGTCTAGGAAGTAGGCTACCACATGGATGGGCATAAAGGCAGACGGACTGAGGTGTCGCCGCAATAAGCTGCAGAAACACCGCAGTGTGAAGTGAAAAGCGTGAAAGCAAAGTGTCACTTAGCACGCAATTTATGCCTGTAACTTACTGCTAGTCCAAGTAGTTAAATTGCATTTTCCCACAGTCACACATATACACAGCAGGAAGCTTTTAGCAAGGAGTGAATGCATTAATATCCGAATGTCCTCGCTTTCGCTATGTCAGCTGTTAGAAGCCGCTTCGTTATGGATATTTGATTATGTGTGTGTGTTTGCTTTTGCAACTGTCGGCCTGAGTGTGACAAGTTCAAGTGCAAGACAAATTTTAACGCGACTTTGCTGTCATTATATACTTTAGTGGTGCTAAGTAACCATTCTGCAAGCAAGGAAGAATAATAAAATAGTTTCGCAAAGTTGAAAGCTCTCATGTTTGTGTATTCGAGGACACGGAGGTGGTGTAGCTTGTTAATTATTAGATGGAGTGGATACAAATAAGAAATATACAAACTGTGAGTTTGCTATTGGGGAAAATATACTGAATAGAATATACTTCCCTAGATAACCGCAAGCTAATATGCAGTATACCGACTGAAAAGCAGAGTGGTAACCGAAATTTGCGATATTTGTTATTCATGCAAAGGAGGCCTATTACACAGTACAACAGCTAATCTGGGGGGTGAGAAACTCCAAGTCAGGGTGATGGTACTAGGTCAGTATAGTAAAACCCTCAAAAGGTTTGGCGTTCGTATGTGACAGTTTTTATGACCTTTTAATTCAAACTTAACTATTTCCTTACAAACATTTTTTTTGGCCATAAGTTAATACTTGAAATGAACTCACTCACAAATTAATTACCTTCAATTCACAATTAACTAACTTAACTAATCCTTAAGAATTATTTAGCCAAACAATCTGTAGTTCATTTGTAGTAATCCAGTGGAATGTGTTGGCTTGAAGTCACAAAAATTCATGAGTTGACTGCTGAATGTGTGTCAATGATTACTTTAACAGTATGACGTTTGAGTAAAATTTTGCACTCCTTACCAATAAAGAAAAATTTAATTATTTTCTGATATTATTGTAAAGGCATAATTATTTCGCAGACTTTGTCGGTTTTATGCGACACTTATATAAACACCTCTGGTGATTTCTACATATACATATAATTCTCATTCTCGTATACTTCGATCCATTGTAAAATTTATATAACATACATGCTATGTATATGTGTTTTGTGGCCATCATACAGGAGAGTCCGAGGGTGTTGTTTATTTTTCTCTTGCTTCGAGATCAACGCCCTCTCGCAGCCGCACATCTAGTAAACTGACGCTGCAATTACTTTCGATAATTGGTACGTGTTAATTAAAAAAAAAAAAATACCATAAGATAATGCGAAAAAGCAATGGATTAACACGAGATAGCTTTTTGTATAATAGTCCAGAAGGATATTCAATAGCTATGACAATTAACCAATAAAACTTTTCGTCTTTAAAATAATAAGGAAGTATATTTCAAGCTGCGTTATGCGCAAAATCATAACCAAACAAACCAAAGTACTTCTACTATCTTACAAAAGCGAATTTTTACATTTTTCTTACATTAAACGCTTAAAGGAAGGACGGACGGACAGACTAACAGTCAACCGAATTTCAACTTTTCTCGTCACCCTGATCATTTAGATATATTTAAATAGGTGATACGTACAACCGTTAGGACAACAAAACTATAATACTCTGTAGCAACTGGTTGCAAGAGTATAAAAACATAACATGTTATTGTCATTGGCGTTTACTTATTACCGACACGTCAAAAAGCTGCACCTACTCTAACACACGTGCGCGTTCTCAATTAACTGAGTATTTACGAAACTATTTTGCGGTCAGGCTGGTTTAACCATTTTTCCACCGTTTAAAAAGTCATATATTTTCTCTTCGTTTTTGCTGTTCATTTTATAAAACATACGTTTTCAATTTAAAGCTGTCAAATGGAAAATCGCTCGTCAAATCGTTACCACAATTATTTGCAATTGCACTTCTGCAACTTCAATTGCAAGTTTTTTTCTTATTTTTGATTTCCTTTCCCTATTATTTATTTATCGCCAGCAAATTTAATTTGTTTTCAAATAAATGCCAATACAACAAAATCAACGTATACACATTTGTATTTGGAAAAAAGAAAAAAAGCTGATTTATTTTAACTCTTAGTAGAAGGTGTGAGCCACTCTCTGGCAAATAGCCATTTATAATGTTGCATGAGTGTTAGAGCGGCCTTTGATTTAATTGAATTGTGGTGAAGCAATTAAAATGAACAGTGCTTATCGAAAAATATTTTTGGATAAGTGGGTGTGCGTGGTTAGTGTATAAAAGTGCTCGTTTTTTATGATTACCTTTGAAAGTAACTGATTAATTAAGAAAATTTCTCTTAAAAAATTATTACGAAACAGTTCAAATTTATGTTCCGTAATTTTCGTTTTTAATCGTTCTTTTGTTTATGTTTCAATAACAGTGGAATACAATTTATATGTCACTGAATTCTCTTTGAACCAACCGACTTGACGACTTTCACTGTATTGAATCAGACAGTTGGATATGAATAGAACATACAAGTCAAGAAACCTCCCTAAATTGACCATTTTTAAGAGGCGAAATATTTTTGTTAAAAACGTCTCTCCATTAAGCAAATTGCTTTACGCTTATTAATTTGATCTCACAAATGAGCTGAATCGATAACTATTGGCTATATCAAGCGCCGATGTCGACAGCTTTATTGCCAAACTTGCGGACAGACAGCAAATAAACACAAATTCCGTCCGACTGATGTATACAATCCGAAAGCTTGAGCCATGTATTTAAGTACTTTTGAATTTATTAGATGTAATTTGGAATAATGGAAGTTATAGTAGAGTATAGCATGGTACTTAACCTTCTGGTTATTGCTTTCTTATTGAAATAGACATTGCTCAAAACGCATTTTCTAATCGAATTGTTGTGATTATTTTGTGCTATTATTTTATTTCGCGTTGGCAGCAGTTAGCGGAGAGACAAAGTGATGCATAAGGGGCATAAATGTCCATTAGGTATTTTCTTAATAGAAATGCAATTACTTTGTTCTAACTCCTTATGAGTAGGAATAACATTAACTTAGTGTCTATTAGTGTTTGATTATTGTAAGTGTGTTTGTGTAGCTTAGTGACCGCTGCTCATTTAAATCCCATTTACCTTATTATTTTAACAACAACAGCAAGCAAATCAAAATGTGACACATGTGCCAAATGACATTGAGTACACCTGATAATATATCTACTTGTATAGTGCGCTTTGTGTTTGAAAAATTCAAATTGGGCGGAATGGGTGGTGCCACTCTTTCGTGATATTCCAGAAATTTTTCTGCTTTGTAGCTCATTTCCGATGTGCTGGTTTTCGCCTCCTCCTTCGCCGGTACTACTCACTCCTTTGCAGAACTCTCGGCGAAATGCTTGCATCACTTTCTTCTTGTATTGTGGGGACTGTTGTTCTTGCGCTTGTTATTTGCTCAAGCACATTGCCGAGTTCTTTTTTTCTTTTGCTTTGGCTTTTGCGGAAATTAGAAACCTCATTTTGCCTCTTTCGGTGATAGAAATATACGCATATTTGTGTATGTTGAAGTATAATACATATTTAAATCGAAACATTTTAGATACTAAGTTATTTTTATTACTTCAAAATGTGTAAAACGTTCCCGTAAAAAAATTCAGTACTACTTTCATTGAATGTGACCAAGTTCGCTGGTTTTACATTTTAATCCATATCAAACATGAATTTTTGCCATTCGTGTATGCCGAGGCACTTTCTCTGGCATTTGCGAAAAACTCACTGAAGTGACCTTGTGCATTTGCTAAGGAAATTAGAAATGTGGTTTGCCAAAGTTTGAGGGGGAAATTATGTTTTATGTGATTTGGCTTTGGAAACTAAACTACCTAAACTACCTTACGTGCCTTATTTTAAAGTATTTTAGCCTTATTACTCAATCAATAACCTATATGTAATATAGTGATAAAAGATCCAGTCGGATTTCGTTCAGAAAACTGTGTATGCCCACTTGTTTATATATGTGAACTGGTCTACGGAAAGGGGGCTTAGGTGTCAAAAAATCAATTTTCACTTTTTAGTTGATTCGGATGGAAGATGAGATTTTTAACAGCTTTTCCCAGAAAACTAGTTTTCGCACGTTAGCTCCCTTTTCCCTTTTCGTAGACCAGGTCACATATAGTAAATATCTCATTTGAAATCTGTTGATATTTAGGAAGGTGCAATGACATTTTTAGGGAGTACTTTTCTCTTGGATAAAATCGTGACTTTGGATCTTCCTTAAATACAAAAATTCTAAATTTTCATTATTTATTGCGATTATCAAAGTGAGCCTTGCTCGATAACTCAGAAGGAGTGCCAAAAAACACTCACAATCTGGAAAGGTCAACAATAAAGCTTCAAATTGTCATACTTAAAAATTACCATCGTTATTATATCGGGAAAAAATGATTTTTTTGAGGGTTTTCAAAAAATTGAATTTTCATGCATTATAGTATTTGACAAACATATATACTGATCACGGGGATTTCCAGACATGGTGTCAATATTTGAGAAAGATGCTCAGTTTTTCATGCTTTGACATTTCATCATGAATAGACTTACTAACGAGCAACGCTTGCAAATCATTGAATTTTATTACCAAAATCAGTGCTCGGTTCGAAATGTGTTTCGCGCTTTACGTCCGATTTATGGTCTACATAATCGACCAAGTGAGCAAACAATTAATGCGATTGTGACCAAGTTTCGCACCAGTTTATTTATTGGACATTAAACCAACCACACGAATGCGTACAGTGCGTACAGAAGAGAATATTGCGTCTGTTTTGAAGTTGGCTGAAGCTGACCGTGAAATGTCGATTCGTCGCCGTTCGTCAAATTGGGTTTGTGTTATTCGACCTACATGGACGATTTTACGCATTGCAAAGATCTTGGTGTAAAACCGTGTGTTTAAAATACAGCTCGTGCAAGAACTGTGTAAGCCGAACAGATCTGCCACAACAGCTTTTTGGAGATTTTCAGTGAATGGGCCCGTTTTTGTTGTAGAAAGAACAATGTTGGCAGAAAATCCGCTTTTACTTATTGACAAATTTTGTTCAGCGATGAGGCTCATTTCTGGTTTTTTTTTGAATGGTACGTAAATAAAAAAAAAAATTGCCGCATTTTTTTGAATTATTCGAGCAACCAGAAGTGTGAAACCGTTCAAAACTGCCCATGCATCCCGAAAAATGCACTGTTTGGTGTGGTTTTTAGTACGCTGGTGGAATCATTGGACCTATTTTTTCAAAGATGCTGTTGGACGCAACGTTACAAGCGATTTAACGCCTTTAGACTATTTTTTTCTCCCAGTGGGGCTATCGTCAAGTCTAAAGTCTACAGAAATAAAAAGCCAGCAACTATTCCAGCTTCCCCCGATGGAAGACAACATTTCCGAAGAATATTCGGGCTATTCCGGCCGAAATGCTGGAAAAAGTTGCCCAAAATTGGACTTTCCGAATGGACCACCTAAGACGTAGCCGCGGTCAACATTTAAATGAAATTATCTTCAAAAAGCAAATGTCATGAACCAATCTAACGTTTCAAATAAAGAACCGATGAGATTTTGCAAATTTTATGCGTTTTTTTTTTAAAAGTTATCAAGCTCTTAAAAAATCACCCGATATAATTAAGGATTTGTGGTGCTGAGTGGTGGTTGGTAATTACACACGTAATCTAATCGAAATTTTCTCACGCCCATACGGAAGAAAATTTGAAGAAAACTCGCTTTAGTTTTGAAACTTTGTTCCATTGTGTAAAAAGGTTTTCAAAAAAATTGAATAACTCACAAAACTGAATTATATATTGGATATTAAATATAAACATTTTATTTTAGCATACAAACATATATACCGGGATCCACCAGCACTGGTGGGTAATGTTTTCCAGCAGCCGCAGTGTAGAAGGAGAAGAATAACGGCAATATTTGTTACTTTTGAAGTAATCAGTAAATTGCATATTCCAGAGCTTTTTCACCTACTAGAGATTAAATATTGCTTGCAAAAAGGCGTAAGGGGTTTGCCTTCCAACTGTGAATACGGAGTTACCGCTCACAAATAATAACATGAATGCGATTATAAAGCTTGGAATATTAAGCAATCAACTGGCGCAGCAGTGTCGGGGATCTTTTGTGGTTGTAAAGTCGCGGTAAATGAAGGTAAAACCCTGCAAAAATTACAGCGGTTCACACATTCCTTGTATAATTTGATCTCTGCATCACTTTACTCTTTCTTATACCACACCATGAGCAAGCTTAAATCGTTCGTTTCACACCTTGTGTTTCACGTTCCCACTCAGTTTGCTTGAAGCATTACTTGTTGTCGGGGTGTGACTTAGCAGTGAAACCATATTACATAAACTTTATTAAGCCGCAAAGGCACAGATTACATTTTCAAATTGGCATCTTATCGTACTTTCCTCTTTGGTATGGCTGCCATAAGCTTTTCGCTTTATTCCCCTTTCATACTTGCGGTTCAAAAGCGCCAACGCCGCGGGAATAATGACAAAAGTAATATGTGTAGTTTTCTTCAAAACTCTCATTTTTATTTTATTCACTTTCCTCTAAAGCAAAGCCAATTTTGTTCTGCCTCATCAGCCAAGAGCAGACCCTGAATTACATATAAAATGAGACCGAAACTACCTCTGGACATTCATGTAAAGAAAGTGAAACTTTCCGTGGATATAATAGTAGCTGTGCTCTTGGCGATTCTGCTCACGCTGTCATTAGGGGTTCTACTACTTATTTTGTAAAATTTAGGCATAGCTGTGTGGTGACTAAAGAAAACTTTCCTCTCCACAATGATTTATATTTGCCTCTCATTAAAGGAAAATTGTGAAAGTTCTATTTTACGATTGCCCAGTGGTCACGATGCATTTTCCAACTGTTCTTGTATCTAACCTCGCGAAATTGAATACAACTCACTATAGTGCTAACGAATATAACGATAATAACGGAAATAATAGTAGGAACAGCGTTAAATGAATAAAACTAAAAATTCTCATTCTAGGGGAAATGGGGAGTACATACAAGTATTCTACACGATCTACACGTTTTCAAAGTGGTCATGAGGACATAAATGTCGATCAACATGTGGGCCAATCAAAACCGCGACCACCGGAAATTCCATCGAAACTGTGCGGAAATTCATCAAAAATCAGCCGAAATCATCATTGAAATTCGTGGAAATGGAATTGAACATCTCCAAAACATAGATTTATCGCACTTCGACCGAACATTTGAGCTTACGAAAGGTGTGTGCACGGTTTGTTCCGCACAAATTGACTGATGACCAAAAATTGCTCAGAATCAAACATTCGAAGGACGATTATTTGACCAAAAATCACATTTTAACCATTAACCACTCTCCGTATTCACCTGATATGTTCCTCGGAGAAAAGCACTGGCAGGTGTCAGGTACGCGAGGCTGTGACAACAAGTTCTACGTTTGGTTTCGTTATCATAATTCACAAAGTTACATTAAAATAAACAGAATAGAACCAGGGCAACTCAACAGAAGAGAGTAAAATTATCAAAATGTCGACATCAGTGTAAAGAGCGTTTGCAAAAAAATGCAGTTTTTCACAACTGGAGACTTAAGGGCACATAAAATTATATCTGGATTTTGTTCTTTGCAATATACAAATGAATGTAGTGGCTGATTTGTTAAAGAAAATTTTATAAACCACAGATGCGCAAATTATTTTAAATTCAGAGTCCATGAATACAAATATCAGAATATGAAATGTGAGCGGAGAATATTTTACAAATTGATTGAGTGCAAAGGTGTATCCATGTGAAGGTAAGCCCGGTAAAAAGATTACCTCGCTACGTTTAGTTGTTGTTATTTTATTTCATCACTTTGCAAATCATACATTTAACCTTGGGCAAGTGCTTTGGCTACAGAGACCATTATATTGTATAAGTAAAAATTTCGAACTTACCTTCGAATTTACGCAAATTTCGTTTTGCTGCTTTCACTCCAAATTTCGGAATAAAAAAACTGGATGCCGCCACAACGACAATAAAAGCGTAGATTAATATGAATAATGATACTCTGTTACCCTGCTTCATACAGTTCGCCACAGCAGCTTTGACGAATGTCACCAAAACACGACCACCAAAATAAGTAATGCATATTTTCAGCCCAGAAGGAGTGTATGTGGAACGAATTATTAAGGAAATGAACTTAATAAATCAGAGAATTCAGTAGATACATCGTATAAAAAGTGAAAGGCATGCGAATTCCATTCCGCTGATTTGAATCTGTTTCGTTATAGGCCAATAGCGTATGTACTTCAAAGTGTAAATAGTTGAATGGTAAATTAAAACACACTATAAAGGTACACATCACTCTACTCAGCCGACATAAGACGATTGCCGTGCCACAGCGACATTTTTATCTTCTCCCATACCTACCAAAAAGACAAATTTCCAACAAATATCTAGCCACGTTTTAGACGCTCAATGCAGAGGCTGTGATAAAAAACAACAATGTGCCAGACTTTTTGAAGCAAATGATTCATGCAACGCCTTTGCATACTTCGCGAAATACTGACAAATCCTCCAATCGGGAGTCCTCAGTAAATATTCATTTGTGCAAAAGCTCTGATAAGCGCACTCAGACCGGATTATGAAAGACTGAATGACTAACGGCGTAAAATAAAAAAAATCGGCCCGACTATTGAGCAATGCACACACAATGTGGAAGTGGAAGTAGGTGAAGTAAGAAAATGAATAAATGTCAAAGAGACAGAAGAAAATAATCTTGTCTAAGAGCTTCCGCTGAAAGCAATTGAAAAGAAGCTTTGTTAGAAGACTGTGTTAAATGTGAATTTAGAATGACATTTTTATTTTTATTTTATCTGCGCTAAGTAATAAATGCTGTTTACCTGCATCTAAATTTTAATATCGAGTTTTTGTCAGTCCAATATTTCCACAGATATTTAATTTATGTTGGAAAGATTAATTTGAGAGTAAATTATTTATAATAATATAATTTAAATTAAACCATTGTTTCTCACTGAGTTCTTTTTTATACTTTTGCAACCAGTTGCTACAGAGTATTATAGTTTTGTTTACCTAACGGTTGTATGTATCACCTAAAACTAAAGGAGATAGATATAGTTATCTATAAATAAATGATCAGGATCACGAGAAAAGTTGAAATGCGGGTGACTGTCTGTCTGTCTGTCCGTCCATCCGTCCGTGCAAGCTGTAACTTGAGTAAAAATTTGGATAGCTTGATGAAAAAAAAATACCTATGGTTGAGATTTTATATCGTAAAGTATTTCTCTGGATTTGATTCCTGCAAGTTGCAAGAGTAGAAAATGTTCGGTTTCACTCGAATTTAGCCCTTTCTTACTTGGTTCTAAATAACTAAAATATATCTAAGAGAGCAGACAAATTAATACATATGAATGAAGTTCAAATCTCAGCAAGTTTCGTGTTGACTTGTGCTTACGTCAGTGCATTTAATTAAAACAAATGCAAATAGCTCCACCACACACTTCCTCCATTACTGCCAAGTTTATCTGCACGTACAGTCAAGCACATATAGAAAGGTTCGCAGCCACAGTTTCATAGTTTTTATTAAGTTTTGCCTCTACCGATAACAACAACAACAATTTTCCCAAGCGTAAGGTCCTCGTTACAAATGCTGATTAGGCAATGCCACTGGTACTAATACCAGTTAATTTTTACCATACAATTATTGAAAGCCCAAGCATTTATAATTGATATCCAAATAATAAGGAAAGATTCGCTTTGCATGCACTGTGCTTCCTTCTTCAGACATTCATAGTGGAGTTTATGATTCATTAGGTAAAGATACCAAAATGGAAAGTCTGAAACTAAAACTGCGATGTACGACGTATTATTTCAGTACGCTTAGTATACTCTGTGCCCAAAAAATAAGGTGACATTTGAATTTGAACTGCGCGCGTCGAAGGATTTGAAGAATTATTTTTTTTAGATTGGTAGTACTGTCAGTCACATTTATGTAAAATTTCATGTCAAAATATTCTGTAGTGTTTGAGATACGTGTCGTTTTGTGAGCTGCTAAAAGTGAGTTTTTCGTTTTTTGCGATGTCGAAATTTGTTGAGCAAAGAATTTGCATTAAATTTTGTTTACGGAATCAATTTTCTGCTGCGGATACGTTGAGGATGGTGCAGAAAGCCTTTGGTGATCAGACTATGTCAAAAAAAAAATTTTTACAAGTGGTGTAGTGAGTTCCAAGCCGGCCGTGAACGTGTCGAAGACGAAGAGCGTCCAGGGCGACCACCAACCTCAACCGACGAAGCTCACTAAACTAAAAGAACTCTATGAAGCAGACAAGAAACCATTTAGTGTCTTAATTTAAGAGTTTAATTGGATTTAATTTAAATCGTTACACCAGGTGTTTTAATTGTCTGCTTATATTCAGGTTATTGCAAGAAATCGCATTGTAGGTTTATGTATTTTTTCATTGCTGTAGTACTTTTACTGATTCGTATCTACATAAATTAAAAGTCGCACTTAATTCGCCTCCATTTACACTCATTAAAAAATTAATTGCATTTTATCAAAACATCCAACACCTCCACGTTCGCAACAAGCGCTTTCACAGTAAAGCTGAGCTGTCGGCCAGACCTTCGCATCCGGATCGTAAAACAGCTGATTAGAGCATGTAAATAGCCATGACTTGGGCTGACAGGCAGCAAATCACGAACAACTGCGATGAATATCTAAATTTAAATTTATCAGGGGATAAAAAAACACCAACAATAAAAACAGGAGCATGTAGATAAGGTGGCAGATAGCTCCTTTCCAAGAGCTGATTGGTTTAGTTCGCTATTTCTTTTAACTGGTACTCACACTTGAAGAAATGAAATTACTTAACTGTCAACTTTATAAGCTTACACCAGGCTTTCAGCTCTCGCACTCCGCCATGCTTAGTTTAATTTGTTTCTCTTTGTGGCCTCTTAACGGGCATTACTGTGGTGCTACCACTAAAAACAGAGAAAGAATGTGAAATGTGGGAAATCATAAAGGCTAAAGTAATTATAACTCAGGAAATGGTCATTTCCAAGAATCTCCGCTCATTTCCTTTGACCGGTGAGCCAAAGAGTAGGATGTAAATATTAAAACACAAATATAAGTACATATGTATAATCATAAAGAGTGTATTTCTGTTTCTGTTTCCGTTTAATAAATACTTTGATATAAAAGATTTTATTTGGAAACTGAAAATACTAATTGTAACTCTACTAACATATACCATACGAGTTTTTATGACTTTAAATATATAATATGTAATTCGCCTGGAACAGAAGTTTTCCTAATGTCAAAAAAAAAAATTAAATAAGGATGCAGATGGAGAAAAGTTTCTTTACAAACAGAACAGTTGACGTTATACAAACTTAGAGAAAGTATTCCAAGTTGGGTTTAGCTACTGGGGAAAACTTAGGTATCAGATATCTGATTTATACTACAACAATATCTGCTAATTACTAGAATAAATATATTAAATACTTATGTTTGGCTGAACCGACTTTAAATCTCATGCGGTTATGAGAATTCGACTCAAGAGATGCTATAAGAATAAAAATGTTTATTAATTTACTCTTGGCCAGTATTATATTACACATTTTAAGAAAGCACTCATCACTTGCAAAATTTTCAACACAGAGTGAATTACGTGAATTAGACCAGGCTTAATTATCACTTTTGCCTGTCAGTTGCTTCTGAAATTACCTTAATTGATTTGAGTGGTTTAATCTGATTGACCAGGCTCCTTAAAATTTAAACATCTAATTAGTGGTCTGTGTGACTTACTGTTCAATTCATTCGACTACGCTGACCTGGGCACACTAATTTATCATGTGAATAAACAGGTCAATCGAAGAAACTATCATCGAGAGACATGATGTTAAGGCTTGGGTATTGCTAGTCTGAAGTCTGGTCTCGGTGGTAATAGGTACTAGTTGAGGAAACTTCGGATAAACTGGTTTGCACATATTTGTAGGTAATATGAATGCATGTGTGAATATATTTATAGGATAAATCATTATTAGATATCCTTATTTTTCGTAGCTACGTGACAGTAATTTTCAATAAAATTATAGAATAATTTGTTTTAAATATTATGTGCGACAATACTATTTCTAAATATTATGTTGAATATGCATAAATATTTCTGAGTAATTTGGACTTATTTTTCCTCTCTACTCAATTAGCGCTCAAAGCAAATGAGCAAATGTTTATAGTCATTATAATGCAAATTTCTTGTCAACGCAGTGTTATGGCGTATTTCGGGTAGATTCTATAGAATTCAAGCATAAGTTCCTCAAACTAAAGGACTTTTGTTGAGATAATAGAATATATAGTATAGGAGAATAACATGTGTTCCATAATATGTTTAACATGTTGTACCAATAAATTAAATTTGCAGAGGATCACTGGCATCCTATTAGTTAAACGCATTATGTTAATGTAGCTGTGCTTAACCATTGGCAAAATTCCGACACCTATTTTCTACCGAAATAAATTGGCATATTAAAAGTAATTATATTCGCAATATTCCTATGCCTGTCACGTGCCTGTATTATGATGCGTTGAGTGTCTGAAGCTGAACATAGCATACACTTCGGTTATGTTAGGTTGGAGCTTAGAATATGCGCTACATTCCTTTCTTCTGTTTTATTTCGATGTCTTCTAGTGCATTACTTGTTAGCTCACGTTTATTCACCTCCTCCTTGAATATTTTAATTTAAATTACATTCCAAGAATTACTAATAAAATATTGTTCGTTCGTCTGTGGTATTAAATTTCACCTTTTCTACTTATTATTGTTGAACAAAATCTTTACATTTAAAACAAAAAATAAAGAAATTAAATACTGATGCGCAATATTTTGAATTGAAATAGCTACCATTTATATCTTTATATATTTCCAAAATACTCGAAATATCAAGAAATGTTTCTTTTTAACTGAGCTAGCTTCACTCTTCTTTCTTCTTGACTTAAATTCTTAAGATTTTTCGATTCCAACAAACACCTAAGCTCTTGAAAAACTTCATGTGGAAGCATTTTTTTGCTCATTACTCACATTAGAAACTTTCTTATAACTATTCAGTTCTTGTCACTCACGTCTGTTCTCTGTCTTCCGACGAATTGTTTAACTTTTTGTCACTGTACAGTTACATGCTGTAACACTGCACTTTGTGTTCAAATAAATTCACATGATTCTATGGCGAATTTAAGTATTTTTGCTTACTTTTTCTGGTTTCGTGCGCTTCACGCCCCTTTGAACATTAGGTCGGTCAAGTTTTTTTAGTTCGCTCATACTTATTTTCGGTTGGTATACCTGTAGATGACAAGTAAAATGTTGCGATGCTGTCGATTACGATTTTCCACTAGACTATTCAGCCACAGACATTTAAGTATTCGGATTGTTCCTCAAAGTTATTGATTCATAATACCATTTGCTTCTTAGCGAAATTTTTGGACCCTAATGTGGAATCTAATAAGTAGAGACTACTTGCTGCATTTTGCATCGTTGTCAGAAGAATTCTTTGAAGCTTTTTCACTTCCTGTATTCTGTATTAGTTTTTCTTCATATGAACACTTAAAATTCATTACATCTTTTTCTGAAGGAGTTTACCGGAATTCAAAGAACAAATGGATTCGAGCATTCGAGTAAGTGCAATGGGCGTTACAGAAGCTAATGTGATAGACAAAAAAATTTAGTTGCATTTGGTTACTTTCGCAACCGCTGATACAGGGTATAATGCGTTTAACCTTAAAGTAAGCGAGATAGATATGGACTAATTTTACGCCCGAAATGGTATGAGACGGGTGAGGAGGGTTCTAATTGTTTATTTTCATTCAAACATATTTGGTAGTATGTTCACGAATTTGTAGTGACTAAAAGACAACGACAAGTTGAATGGCCATAGGTGGCAAAAACAACTCCCTTACTGACTCCGTTTCTTTTCGACCATCCACTGCTACAAGCAAACCAGATGGAACGTCATTAGCAATCATCACTACTTGCACCGCTTGACTGTGTCTCTCTACATGTTAGAGCGACCCTCATTTCGACTTCAAGCTTGTCGCTATTGCCGACCAGAAGTGGCCGAGGGCCAGTTATCAGCACGTCAATGGCCTTTTCCATGTTTCTGTCATTCGCAGCTCGATTAGGGGTGATGCTGTCCAATGGTGTCCTCTGCTATTTACTGTATACTTTCACTTTCAGTGGCATAATTACACAATTTGTTCAGCACGAAGATAAATGAATCCACTTACAAAAGGTTAAACAGAAAAACAAAATTATGAAAAATTAGCTGTTTAGTCAAATCATATGTTAGTAATATTAAACTACATAAAATGTGTAATAAAACTAAAGAAATTGAATAACAAATGTAAGATATTTGTTCTGTAGAAAGTACGAGGTGTGTTCAAAAAGTATCGCGAATTTTGAATTTTCGCGGGTTACGTACATATATTCGAATTTCGAATATTTTGTGGCGTTATGGCGGCCATTTTGAATGTTAATTTAATTGTTGACAGCTGCTTTGCTTGCACGTGTTTTGGATCGTCTTCGATTTTTACCTATTCAAAAAAGATTTCGAAGATTGGAAAAACCGTTGTCACAAGTGTATAATATCTCATGGGGATTACTTTGATGGGGACAAAATAGATATTCATGAATAAAAAAATAATTTTTGAAAAAACACAAAATTCGCGATACTTTTTGAACACACCTCGTAGAATTGGTAAAAATCGTTTTAATTTTCCGGTTAAGTTGCTTTTTCCTAACTAAAGATATGTACTTAATTTGTTTAAATATTTTATTTTCGCTGCATTTAACATTTTCAATGTTCTCTTCATGATTTCACATATACATAGCAAAGAAGGAGTTGAAAGTAGTAACGGTATTAAATTGACTTTGTGTGAGTTCATGTTTGTTTTAATATACAAATATATAGCACACATATATTTGTTTACCTTCTCCACTCAATTTTATTGACATTCGTTCGCTCTCATTTTATCGGACCAATAAATACGGTTATAGGGCTGTAACTGCGCTCTGAATGTTGGAATGTCACTTTCGGTCCTCGGCAGTTTATTTTGCATGATTGTGTGCACAACTACTTACAAAGGTGAGGAGATTGTGTAAACAATATGTGGAATTTTTTATGTAAGAGTACTGATGAATAACAAATGGAAAATTTTGGTTAAACTATTTAATAAAATTCTAACTATAACTATCATTATGGATATAAAGTAATGTGTCCAAATATGGATGAGTGAGTTTAATATATATTGCCCCAGCTGTAAATGAAATTAAGTATTACCTGGAACTTCATTTCCTGTTTTTATTAAAAGAAGAAAGCTTAAATGGATTATACAATATCATGCAGATGTAGAAATCCGGAGTAAAATGTTACCCATAATTCACCAACAACATAGTCTGTCACCGGTTTTCATGGAGGAGGACTCGGAAGTAGTAAATTGCTAAAGTATAAAATTAATGAAATCTCAGCTCAAAATCTTCGCTAAAGTTACGATACTCGACTTACTTGGCCTCCCAGAGGCACACCTCACTTGTTCGCCCGCCTCACCCGGTTTTGTGATTGATACCCAAATTGCATTCAAAGCTATTTTGCTCGAAGATGTCAATTTGTTTGCAAAATAGTCCAGCTTAAGTTAATATAATTTATTTATTTAGATTTGTAGCTGTTTTTATTTTAGTTAGCCTGATTCGCTGGTTACACTTTACGCCTTTTTTGCTCTGAGGCAGAGCAGTAACAGAGAATGTATATGTTGTTTTTACCAGAAAAGTAAATATTTGCGAAAAATTTTCTGTTGAGTAATTAGCACTATTTTCATGTTGCATTCGTAGCGCAAAAGGACAAGATGGAGTGAGAATAAAAAAAGCTACAATAAAACCACGCCCAGCGACATGCGTCGAAATGGGAAACAATGGGGAGTGTTTGCTACAAATATATGCGACGTTTTGAATATAAACACAATTTTTGTGGAAACCTAGTCACCTGAAATATTTTCCAGTTACACCGAAATTTACAATTTGCTGTTATTTTAATTTTTATAGTTGTCCGTTGTTTACGGTCTAAATTTTGCAAGGCTGCGTACAATTACAGTTTGTCATTGGGTTGTTAACATAGGCGACTCTTTCGAATTGCGAAAAAAATTTTACTTTAATAATTCTTTTTAAATTAAAACTAAAAAAAGAAATACTTGAGTAGAAGAACTCTTTCTTAAGTGGTAAGTGCGAATTCTAACCCTGCGATTTGTGGCTACAAAATCGTCTGTTCAATCACAAACTTTTTCCCCTGAATTAAAAATTTAGCCACGGTCAGTGGTGTACCAACAACAATGTGTACTATTACAGAAAATTTAAAATATTGGAAAATTTCCTGGCCAAGGTGTAGATTTGGAAAATTAAATAGCCGTGTTGCTAACGCCTTTCCAAAGGAAAGGACCAACGGAGGAAAATCAGCTAATCTGTTCGCTCAACACACGCGAAATCGCTGAGTTCACATTTCTAAGTTTCGCTTTATTTCCATGAATTGCTTGTGGTCGCTGAGGAATTTCTCAATTTCAATGTAATTCTTTGTCTGCGGCTGGCTGAGTCGGCGAAATGAAATTGGAAATCAATTGCAATCAGGGCAGCTTTATTTATTTCAACGAACGGCTTCGTAAAAAATTGTGTTAGTGTGTGCGTCAGAGTATTTGTAAGTCTGTAGGGTAGTTTGATTTGCAAAGTAAATGCTTCTCATGAAGTTTCCATTAAACACAAAGGAAAAGCGTAAAAAGTTCGCGAAGTTCGAGTCATTTCATCTCAAAACCCATTTTTCTACTAACAAACCTCGAGTACTACACCTAACTACTTCAATTAATTAAGTATTGGGCATTCACTGTTCCCACTGCAACTTGAAGCAGCTGTTTCTATTAGATTTTCTAACGACCTAATGGAATTTAGGCTTATAATTGTATTTAGAATTGCTTATATAAAACTAGGATTGATCAAAAACCGAATGACTAACCTAATAAATTATTCACTGTGGAAATTTTCTTTAAAATCAAATAACTTGGAATATAATTCATATAAAATATAATATAATTCAATTAAATTTTGCAAACTATTTTTCCAATTTCCTTCGTAAACGAAAGTCACACCCATAAGCAGATGTAAACCAAATTTCCATTCACTCTACCACAAGAACCATTCTTAAATATTTACCGAGATTCTGTACTTTTTTTTTGTACATAAACACATGACCTACTATTTCGTACCCGTTTTTCGCCACAAAAAGTTTTCACATTTTATTACAATGAAATAATTTCCGCTGGAAAGAATACTGATGCCAAAATATAAATTAACAAATGTGGCAAGAAGCTGAGAGAGAGGCAACCGCAACAAATCGCATTTTCAACTTGAGCAACTTCGACTGCAACCGCATTTGTTTAGCTTCTGCGATGAATAGCCAAAATCAAATTTGTATACCGAGTTTTCGCACTCCGGCATCAGTGGAGGCGCCAAGGCGTATTTCTACTTCAAGAAGAGCTTACCAAAAATGCACTTCCAAATTATCGAACTTGTAACTAACAAATTCTATGTCTTCTAACAATTCAGGCAGTTCAGAAGGTATTGGTTGGTGTACATATTCACCATAATTCGCTTTTTCGGTTTGCCACCAAACGCCAGCATTTCTTAGTTTTCCGGCAGCCGAGAAGTCACCGCGTGCTACTGAAAACACTCTTAGTGGCATATTTAATTTCAAGTTGGTGAAGTGAAGTATCAGCTAATTCTTATATATCGCAGCTTTCTAACCGAAGTGCATAAATAAATGCCAACAAGACTCTTTGCATGTGAGCTTCCCGTCTTACTTAAGGCAACTTTTAGCAGCCGCAAAGCAACCCAAAGTTTTCAGACCGCTGCCGCAAAGCCAACTTAGCGCAGTCAATGTCTTTAGCGATGACTTGGTACTCACATGGATCACTACCGAAGTGTTTCTTACATTACTAGTGAAATAAAGATTCAATATGTTTGTTGTTGCAACTTCACTGCTATTACTTGGGCGTTAGCTGGAATGTTTGGTGATCTGCATGGACACTTCATATTGTTATTTGTGGAATATCAAATAGTTCTATTTGCGCTTAACTACTTTTGAGTGACCTTTTGTCGTTGTGGAGTAATTCAAACCTACATAATATTTAAGAGAAATAGGCGGTAGAAGAGTTTTTCTTTTATATGTGTCTTCTAAGCGCCAAAAATTTGAATTGAAGAAACACAATTTACTTAATATACTTCAAAAAGTTCTTGGTAAGTCAAGAAGTTAAAAATATGAAGCATGAAGTGGTATGCTTTTAAATTTTTCGAGCCATTGAAAAAATTAGTTTTTCTTGAGTTTGTCAGAAGTGATTTTTAGGGTAGATCGCAATATGTTGGAAGTAAGATATTTACTAGTTTTATTTATCTCATATTGTTGTTACATATAAGCTGAAAGTACGAATATATTTACATATGTAGTTCATAAGCATAATTAGAGAGCTTAAGCTTTTATTTTAAAATATAAAAAAGTTTATTGAGCAACAAATAAAAGCAAGATAAAATCTCTGGCTTTCACTTTGAATTTTCTTTTTCAAATTAGTTTTAAGCCAGCAAATAATATTTAAGTACCGAATCCTATGTCAACTGCTCATAGTCACGACGCAGTAAAAACAGAAATTACACTGACAGCCATTCACACAGGAAACCAGTTTTGATGACAACAAGAGAAGCAAAAGAGGAGGCAATTGCCAAAGTAAATTGATGAAGCGGGAAAATTAAATTGTCATTAATTTCACGAAATTACATCAATAAAAATACTCGCGACGAGTAAAAACTGTTTGTGTCATTCTGTGATACTCGCTAGTGGGACTTTTCCGAAAGCTTTTCACGTGAAGTCTGTTTGTATTACTCTCGTTAAATACAGGCGATTAAATTAATTAAATTAATTATTTAACGTTAGGACATATTGTAGTAAATTATGTGAAAGCTCACCTGAAAGTCAACATATCTCCAAGAACTGAATTCAACTTCACAGCTCCCATCGTAGACCTCCAGACTCTGGTGCCATTAAGCTCTCATCAGCGCTGTGGAAAAGCAAAGTCATTTCATAAATGCAGAGAGAACTAATTAGTTACAAAATCAAATAAAATGTACATCGTCTCTTAGTATTATGAGTAGTCTTCTTCTTCTTAATTGGCGTAGACACCGCTTACGCGATTATAGCCGAGTTAACAACAGCGCGCCAGTCGTTTCTTCTTTTCGCTACGTGGCGCCAATTGGATATTCCAAGCGAAGCCAGGTCCTTCTCCACTTGGTCCTTTCAACAGAGTGGAGGCCTTCCTCTTCCTCTGCTTCCCCCGGCGGGTACTGCGCCGAATTCTTTCAGAGCTGGAGTGTTTTCATCCATCCGGACAACATGACCTAGCCAGCGTAGCCGCTGTCTTTTAATTCGCTGAACTATGTCAATGTCGTCGTATATCTCGTACAGCTCATCGTTCCATCGAATGCGATATTCACCGTGGCCAATGCGCAAAGGACCACAAATCTTTCGCAGAATTTTTCTCTCGAAAACTCGTAACGTCGACTCTTCGGTTGTTGTCATCGCCCAAGCTTCTGCACCATATAGCAGGACGGGAATTATGAGCGACTTATAGAGTTTCGCTTTTGTTCGTCGAGAGAGGACTTTACTTTTCAATTGCCTACTCAGTCCGAAGTAGCACCTGTTGGCAAGAGCAATCCTGCGTTGGATTTCCAGGCTGACATTGTTGGTGGTGTTAATGCTGGTTCCTAAATAGACGAACTTATCTACAACTTCAAAGTTATGACTGTCAACAGTGACGTGAGAGCCAAGTCGCGAGTGCGAAGATTGTTTGTTTGATGACAGGAGATATTTCGTTTTGCCTTCGTTCACTACCAGACCCATTTTCTGTGCTTCCTTGTCCAGTCTGGGGAAAGCAGAACTAACGGCGCGGGTGTTGAGGCCGATGATATCAATATCATCGGCATACGCCAGCAGCTGTACACTCTTATAGAAGATGGTACCTTCTCTATTTAGTTCTGCCGCTCGCACTATTTTCCAGAAGCAGGTTGAAGAAGTCGCACGATAGGGAGTCGCCTTGTCTGAAACCTCGTTTCGTATCGAACGGCTCGGAGAGGTCCTTCCCGATCCTGACGGAGCTTTTGTTGTTATTGAACGTGGTGTGTGTCGATTCTTCTTTCACAGGTCTTTTCCAAGATTTGACGCATGGTGAATATCTGGTCGGTTGTTGATTTTCCAGGTCTGAAGCCACACTGATAAGGTCCAATCAGTTTGTTGACGGTGGGCTTTAATCTTTCACACAATACGCTCGATAGAACCTTTTATACGATGTTGAGGAGGCTAATCCCACGGTAGTTGGCGCAGATTGTGGGGTCTCCTTTTTTATGGATTGGGCATAGCACACTTAAATTCCAATCGTTGGGCATGCTTTCGTCCGACCATATTTTACAAAGGTGCATGCTCCTTATCAGTTCTTCGCCGCCGCCATGTTTGAATAGCTCAGCCGGCAATCGGCCTCCGCTGCTTTGTTGTTCTTCAGGCGGGCAATTGCTATTCGAACTTCTTCATGGTCTGGCAATGGAACGTCTGCTCCATCGTCATCGATTGGGGAATCGGGTTTGCCTTCTCCTGGCTGTGTGCGTTCACTGCCATTCAGCAGGCTGGAGAAGTGTTCCCTCCATAATTTAAGTATGCTCTGGGCATCGGTCACTAGATCACCTTTGGGGTTCTACAAGAGTATGCTCCGGTCTTGAAACCTTCTGTAAGCCGCCGCATTTTTTCGTAGAATTTTCGAGCATTACCCCTGTCGGCCAGCTTACCAAGCTCTTCGTACTCACGCATTTCAGCCTCTTTCTTTTTCTGTCTGCAAATGCGTCTCGCTTCCCTTTTCAACTCTCGGTATCTATCCCATCCCGCATGTGTTGTGGTCGATCGTAACGTTGCGAGGTAGGCAGCCTGTTTTCTCTCCGCTGCGACACGGTACTCCTCGTCGTACCAGCTGTTGTTTTGCACTTTCCGAAACCAATTGCTTCGGTTGTAGCTGTACGTAAGGAGTTTGAAATACCGTCCCACAGTTCCCTTATACCGAGTTGTTGACGCGTGCTCTCAGAGAGCAGGAGTGCAAGCCGAGTAGAAAATCGTTCGGCTGTCTGTTGTGATTGCAGGTTCTCGACGTCGAACCTTCCTTGTGTTTGTTGGCGTGCGTTTTTTGCTGCACAGAGGCGGGTGCGAATCTTAGCTGCAACAAGATAGTAGTCCGAGTCGATGTTAGGACCTCGGAGCGCACGCAAATCTAAAACACTGGAGACGTGTTTTCCGTCTATCACAACATGATCGATCTGGTTGGTAGTTTTTCGATCCGGAGACAGCCTGGTAGCTTGATGAAACTTCTTATGCTGGAATCTAGTACTACAGGTAACCATATTTCGGGCCCCGGCGAAGTCAATCAGCCTCAACCCATTTGGGGAAGTTCCTGAATTTACCGAGTAGTGCCAAATTACCTTCTTTGCCCACCCTGGCGTTAAAGTCGCCAAGCAATTCACATCGTGGCGGGGGCAGCTCTCGTAAGTGCGCTCCAAGCGCTCATAAAAGGCATCTTTGGTCACATCGTCCTTCTCTTCCGTTGGGGCGTGGGCGCAAATCAGCGATATGTTGAAGAACCTCGCTTTGATGCGGATTGTGCTAGACGTTCATTCACCGGAGTGAATGATAACTCGGCGACGGAGTCTCTCTCATTAAATCCAGTTTTATATGGCCAAAATGTCACAAGGACCTACTCACCGGAGTTTAATATAAATATTTATTTGACTTTAATAAAATTGAACCAAATGGAACTGTAGTCAGAATTATGCTTCATGTGGGTAAAACAAAATGAAAACATTCCACACTTATTTCTGACGCAATGCCTGTCGCTCATGTTATTTTTGGAATCGCTGCAATGGTGATATTGACTTTGACTATGCAAACATTGATGATTTATGTGCTATATTTTCAATGGCAATATTCTACTGTCCAGCCCACGGAAAGCGACAGAAGAGCACCAAGAAAAATTTATTAAAATGCGTATCGGAGAAGTTATAGAAGCAGGGCTTATGCGAATGCTATGACTTTATAACAGGAATACTTTTTTGCAGGAATTCTACACTCTCTGCGTACTTAACAAGTAATGCTTAGTTTTCCCTGATGTACAAATGAACACATTTCTCCATATGAGGCCAAGGAACTTATAATGACAGAAAAATAGGAGCCTTTAAATCACACTGAAATTAACATCGAGAGTGTTGGTGGGTGTATATCGGATTATAACAATTTTGTTCTGCGAGCGCGATAGAGACTTAACACATTTCTGTTTCGCGTTGAGTGAGAGGATTAACACGACACTGCTGTGTGGCCACAAATACAAGCACACACGTTTATGCCTGGCCATTTCGAAAAGGCGTGGTTTGTTTCCTGGTGAACACAAAGAGCGAAACAATAAATGCAATTAATGCCGATGTCGGCTTAAACTCTTGAATGAAATATTAATTACGATGCGTTCTACATTCCACTTCCACACACGTTCGCATTAAATATTAAGCGATTTGTGTATGTGGCATTATAGCAATTAAAGTTCCATCAATTGTGAGTTTTTGTTCGCAAATGCGTGTACCATATAAGTGTGTATGCGTGTAGGTGCCAGCTAGGTGTTTTTAATTTTAATATTATATCGAGAACGTCTTTACTATTCACAACATGGCTATGACACCCATTTTATTTAAGTAGTTTTGTTACAAATACTAGTTGTTTGTGAGCTACATTTCAGCGTAAGAGACTAATTTTGAACCGCTTCGGAAGGCTGATGTCATTGGCATTATATAGAAAACTGTTTGTGATCTAATTCCCCTTTTTATTACCGATATCTAGATAGTCTTTAAAGTATTTAACTAAGTCAACGAGGATATCGAAAGTAAATTTGTCATCAAACTAGTGTTAACTATCATCAAAAATTGGTTGAAATCGGACTATATTTTCCGTTAACTTTGACGATCAGAATGGTAGATACTGTAAATATTCTGGTTTAAGATTTTTCTATAGTTTATTGTATCCAAATCATCATTTCATTTTTCAAGAACAACATATCTGCAAATTTCGTATAAATTTCAAATTAACGATTAAAATCTTTTTTTTTTAAGCTAAAAATATTCTAAATTTGTTCATTTGGCGAGATATTTTCACAAAATTTGGCACGGAATATTTTTCATGGCAATGATGCAATTTCCGAAGAAATTGCATAGAAAGGATTACTATAGTAAAAAGCTGCCTTCCTAACTGGCCGACCAAAGTTCTTTTAAGGAATTTTTTATTTTGTGAGTGCAACCGAAGTTAACGTGTTTTCTTGTTTTTTATTTATAAACATATGTAAATACACAACAAGGAAAAAATTAACTAATTAAACTTATGGTTAACATTTGAGAAGTGCATAAGTGCACAGTTGATCTAAGAGGCGAAGTAAAAAAATGAAAACAAAAAAGTTGCAAAAACTGCTGAAGTGACTTGCGCTAAAAGCAGTGGGGTTTGAAAATGCCAGAGACAATAAATAAAATAAGCATTTGTGTGGAATAATTTTCGTACCCGGAGGACTAGTTAATGAAACGCTGAAGGCAACTCGGCTGGTGCCAAAAATAGCATTAGTGAGTGCTGAAACTGGAAGGACAGGCATACGCTTCTTCATTGTCGGCGGTCAGGTCGAGAAGATAATGTATATTTACTAGAATGTTTTTGTAAATTTAAATATGTTTTTGTATCTGTATACTTTTTTCGAAAAATATCTCTTTGTTAAGCTAGATACGAGTATTTATCTCATGTGACTTAAACGTAGAACTAAAAAAAATTTCATTACCTCTTTGTTGTTGTTGAAAGCTATAAGCAGAATAAAGAGCAGTTAAATTGCTTAAGCAAAGCTATAGAAAATTGAGAAAAGAAAAGCGCTTAGAGGTGGCCTCAGTTTTGGTTACTTTTATTATCAATTTCGATTTCACCGAATACATATTATTGACTCGGCCGCAATATAATGTAGACCCAAGTAAAATACGCTTTAGAAAAAGGCTTATGGCGACTTTTAGATGGGAATTTGGCCGAGAAATAAGCAAATAGCGTCCAGCACTTCATTATAAGCGAGATTAATTATATGTTTCTTTCTTAATTTGAACAGACTGCCTTTTATAGTTTATTTCAAACTTTTTTTTTATTAAATTAGAAGGCCAGGAAACAAGTAAATGTGCAATTCTCCGCTTGGAATATTATATTCCAAAACGTCATCACGGACCTTTCTTCACCAGTGGGCAATCTGTCGCAAATATGTGCTTACTTCTTCATCGAGACCGGCAAAATGAGGTTTTTTATTTCCACAAGAAGCTAGTTTGGCAAGAAAATGAAAATGACGAGTCGTCAATATGGTTGAGTAAATAACAACCGCTAAACCAAAAGTTCAAAGTGACAAATTACAACAAAACAGCGATGTAAGCTGAGTGATGGAAATCACTTCATCGTGAATTGTGATACAAGGATGGCGGATGATTTCGACTGTGGAGAAGGAACCAAACAAACTTACATTAATCATTCATCCACAATGAGATGCAACAGTTACAAACATATGTAAGTGACAAGCAATTATTGTCTTTCATACGTAATGTCACACTGCCCGCTCATACCCCGTTGAGTTATAACAAAGTAATTGAATTTTCATTGAAATATTAGCTGCATGAGGTCTTTTGCGATGCCAAAGAGATTCCGCTGTTTGTTGAAGGATGAGGGAGGGCTGATTGGAGAATGAAGATAGTGGCTAAGAAGAAAATAAATTTAATTTCTAAGTTCTTTCTAGAGGGTGTGAGAGCGTTAAATCCAATTTCATCATCAAATTTCACTAAAAGCCACTTAGCCGTCTGAATGAATTGCATATTTGTAGCTGACGAGTAATTGCAATTGTTTGCTTCCACGAATTGTCTTCTTCTTTTTGGTCCACTTTCTGGTTGAACGCTTTCCTTCTTGCTTTAGATTTGGGTTGTCACTCTTTGTTGGAACAAACGTTTTCACGGCTTACCAGGCGAGAAGGGAACTGATGAATTGGACACAAGCATCAAATAAGTTCAAGCTTCATTTACCTCCTTTGGGCTGTCAGTTTAGCTTATTTTCGTTTTGACACTTTTGTTTTGCGTTTCTTTTCGAATAACACTAGTTTGGAAGAGAATATCTCCTTCCGTAATTATTGCTTACTCTCGTTCTCGTAGTAGGGGTCCACTTTTTCTTTACTTCTGTCGCTTTCTAGCTGTACTTTCATTGGAAGATAAAACCAAATTTACTAGTTGCTCTGCTGCTTAGAGACAAAAGTGCTAACCAGAATATAACAAACTGTTAAGTAAATAAAAAGTGTTAACACATAATCAGATTTGAAGGTTTGCGGTTTGTAGAGTTGTTATTAATTTGTCCTTATATTCATTGCTTGAGGTGGCTTGGAGCCTTTTGATAGCTGTTTCTATCGACTTTCAACTTAATTAAGCTGAGCAAAGTAAAAAGTTAATTTTATATAGTCAAGTCAGCTGAATTACAACTATTCGTATTTTTAGTTGCACTTTCGTTCTACTTTGAAAATGCTAGAAACAAATATTTTTGCACTAACAGATACATTTCAACACCTTTATATTCTAGTCTGGTCAGGCATTTTTTGAGTTTTATCTCAACGAAGACTATTGTACAATAACAGTCAGGTTCTAGCAGCAGAATTTCCCCCAGTAAAAAGTCCAAAGCAATAAAGGAGTTCTGCTTCTTTGCATAAGCTCATTTATTTAAGCTTTCAGCCATAATTTTTGCGTCTCAGAAGGAAGACAATAAATTGGATCCAAAAAAAGACAATAAATTGGGATCAGAAAATAAATCACACAGCGCTTTCATAATAAAAAAGAAATAAATAAATTCTTATATCTCTTGCCACTTGAGCACAAATTACATCAATTTTCTCCCCCCGCGAGTGCGTTCATAATATATGTTGAAATTACTCCCTGAACAGGCGATTTGGCGATGTTGAAGATTAATACGTCGCAAAATCAAATTGTATGACGCGCGGGCATGTCCACATTTGAATTCAATTTTTATTCCGACCGGCATGCCCTCGTCCTTTCCATGCTCCTCCCTTCGCTCGGTAGAGTTTTTTTTTTTTTGTGTTTCCATGACGTTTACTTATTTATTTTGTATATTCGGCATTTATTTATTTTCGTTTTATTCGGTTTTGCCTTGTTTGTTTAGTACTTGTATATATATTTATGTTTCATAACATTTATTTCTTATTGTTCTTGTTGAAATTTATTTCGTTTGATGCTATTTTCATTGCCAAATCCAAATCAAATTATGAGCAGAACACTTTTCGAATAATATTTTTAAAAGATTTTACTTCACATTTCAAATGTACAGATAATTCTTATTATGAGCGAAATTGGTTCCTGTGGTTATTTGGGATTCATTAAGATGTCTCTAGTAGAGGCAAGGAGATTTAATAACTGTACATATTTGTAACCTGGTTTTGATATCTCGCATGCGTTATTTTATTACTAAATCCCTGAGTATTATATATACTTGTATAATAAAGTTGTGTCCCTAATTTGTAATTATTTCACTATTTAAATTGCCTTTCTGCCAGGGAATTTCTAAGTAGACTTGAAATTAATTGTTTTTTAGTTTTTCGAATGAAAATATGTATAAGTTGGTCTTGACGTGTTGACATTTGTTTGAAAAGCAAATTAATTTTGATTAAGTGCAAAAAGAGATGTCTTTCCAAGGGGGGGGGGCTGGTTCTTTTTATGTGGCGGGTCCCAAACCCAGCGCACAACCCTATGT
This sequence comes from Bactrocera neohumeralis, assembly GCF_024586455.1. NCBI lineage: Eukaryota > Metazoa > Arthropoda > Insecta > Diptera > Tephritidae > Bactrocera > Bactrocera neohumeralis. The sequence continues at coordinate 2,351,888 of NC_065922.1, read as the reverse complement.
AGGGGATGTTTCGCTTTCTCACTTTAGCTCGCCTTCGAACGGATGTTCTTAGGCTACCCAGAGGATACTTGGTCAAAGACCGGAAGTTGTGAGCTGCTTGAGCCATGTGTAAAAGAATCGTTTCTGGCCACTCCCAAGTGAATAAATCAGAGAACTTTCCTCACTTGCGTGATCTTCTACACATAACTCCATCCTCCAAAAAGAGATGTGGAAAATGAGAAAAATTTTACAATCGCAGTTACACATTATAAGAGCAGTCGGCAATATTTGTGGGGCCGATTTGACTAGTGAACTTTCATTTGACAGCTAAGGAAGCGAAAAGAGATGCAGAACATGTATAGTATATACAAGTATGTATATGTATATTTTTATATAGCAAGAACTACCTTTGACAATGCGAACCGCAAAACGACTGCGCAAATATCACGTGAGCTAAAAATGATTGCTTAAATGCATAAGTATGTTGATATGAGTATGTATACAGCTCCGTTGATCACGGGATGTTTCGGACTTTGCGGCTAGTTAGGTTTGCCCGCAATGACAGTGCGCTTTTTGAATACAGCTCCGAAACATGTTGTTGCAACATTGCTCCATATAAGCGCTTGTTAAATGAATATATGGCAAAAACAACAACAACAACTTGAATTTAGTTATTCACTTTAGACTAGGTCTGAAATATTTTTTAACTTTCGTGGGCTACTCTACTTGCGCGAAACTTCATTTTATCAATGCACTTTGTTGTGTTCGGCCATTAAAAGTTAAGACTTATGTATTCATATGAAAATGTAACTATTTGTTGCTTATGTCAAATTCAAATTTACTTTAGTGTGATATAAACTGTAATTAGGATGCATGAAGCCGTAAGTAATCACAATCCAATTACTTATTTGTACGCGTGGATATTGGTTTGTGGACTCATATATGTTCGTCTCATGATGCTATGGATGTTTTTTATGGATATAGGATTAGTCAAACCTAATTGTTGAATTCTTATTGCATTTAAGATTTAATTTTATCAAAATATCTGTTGACGTAAAGAAGTAAAGTATATAAAAATTCCTCTTTCAGGTTATTAAATATAAATGGAGTTACTTGACAATGTTTTTGTACTTCTTTCAATCTTTAATGTATTAGTTTTTCTTCTGGGAAAAAATTAATTTCTCGAGCTTTGCTTCGTTTACCATTTTAGCATTTTTTGCTCAAAATTATCAAAAGGCATTTGGTCGAAAGGGTTTTAGTTTTTATTGACATGGTTTTGCCGTTATTGTCGCACATGGCAATTAAGGCAATTATGGGATTTTGGTTTGCTGTTTTTCTTTTGAGCCTTTTCTCTGGAGCTTTTATTATTATTGTTGCTGTTGTGGCGTAAAGCTACCCGGAAGTTGCACGACAAGTTTTCCAACACTTTTTTACTTTTATTTCACCGTCGCCTCATTACACTTGTTGAGCAGCTCAACTCATTAGGGATGCTCTGCTGAATAAAACAAGAAACTGAAAAACGAAAACAAAGAAGAAATACGATAAAAATGTAAAGAGTGGCATTTAATTTGATTTTGAACACCGGCCACTGCAATTGAAATGAGATTTTTATTTTCCAAATGAGTTACTGCTGGCGATACTAAACGCTTCGAATGCGAAGAACAAACTCTTCGTGCCGAAAGTTCCTTTCCCATATGATACTTTAAAATGGCTTATTTAGTAGGTCCCTTGCAGTAGCCTGGCAAATATCACTCTTAACAGTATGTACAACGTGGCGTATGCGTAACCTCCAAATGGATTGTATTTTGCCGGTCAACTAAACACTTTTTTACATCTCCTACCACTCTCCGCTTGCCTCTGTATTGGTCTCGCAATATGCTTCCTTACTTATGGATGCCTGCTATTGAAACCAAAGCGTGGAGTCTCGCATCAATTACGACGAAGAGGTAAACATCATGCATAGATTTACATATGGGTCAATACAACTACTCACTCGTCTACGTGTTTTCATATGTATTGAATTCGCTTCGCCAGTACGTGTGTTGAGCCATTTCCGAGATGAAATATCGCCGGGATGCAGAGCTGCGTGCCACTTGGCTGTGGTTTTGGTTTGCAGTTGCTTTATTTTGATTTTGCAGCATTCGTTGCTGTGGCCATTGCGCATAAATAAAAACTGTTAAAACGATAGCAGAGCAGCTGATTGGTGGTATTCATTTGATTTCACTCGTTTGAAATGAAACCTCTATTTATTTATGGTTATATTGGTTGTTTTAGTTATTCTATAGATGACCATGCACACAAAGTTGGTGTTTTAGTGCGTTCATAGATATCAGTAAACATTCACAACGAAATTATGTGTCTATTTAGTTTTACCAGACCGTCGAATGGTCCAACTGTTGACTGAATAAAAACCTAATAGCACAGGTACAGGTACTTTTGGGTGCATATCATATTGGTTTTTTTATTATTTCATAGTATGGTAAATCAATAAAATATATGTTCTTTATACCGACCTTTAAGTATATTTTCAGTTTTTCTTAAATGAAAACAAATTAAGCTACAACTCTTGAGCTTGTTTGAAAAACCAACTAATTTGCTATACTTTGCTCAGCTAATATATTACACATACACAAAATTGCTTTGCTGGAAAATACAAAATGTGATTTCGGCTCGAGCATTCTATTAGACTAATAGCAAGGGAAATCACAAAAAAAGGAGATCTAATATAAAAATGAAATACAAAAAATTTGTTTTTGCTTTTTATTATGACATGACGCCTAAAAATGTGCCACGGAAGTATTTAAAACTCGCAAAATAGAATAGAATGGCCAACATAAAAATAATAAAAAAAAAAAACAATTGCCAGGAGAAAAACCTAAAATATTATTTTAAAATTAGAGCCGGCTTTTGAGAAAGAGACGAGTGATGCTTTTGTATCTGTGTGTGTTAGCAATTCCTATTCAACATTAACCTTTGAATAAAATTAATAAAGTCACCGCCACAGGATTACCTTAGACAACTATGACACTGAGGTCATTAAATATTCAGCCGATAAATCGGAAAAACCGATAAATAGATATAACAAAGCCAAGGCAGACAATGCAAAGTAAATGTTTTGCTGCCAGAAACAATAAACAGAGATGATATGCAACGTCAAGGTGAACAATACAAATGACACCATAAAATGAAATAATAATTTAGGCGACAACGTTGCTTCCGACGTTTTTTTTTGTAAATTTAAGGCTTCATTGTATAAAACCGGTTAAAAAATGTTATTCAAAATATTGGCCGTCGCCAGCTACTACTTTTGACCATCTTCCTGGCAGCATGCGTATTCCGTGACGAAAGAACTCCTCATCTTTCGAGTCGATCCAAGTATCAATCCAATTTTTGACTTCTTCATAAGAACTGAAGTGCTCGTTAGCTAGACCGTGTGCCATCGATCGGAACAGGTAGTAGTCAGATGGAGCAACGTCTGGTGAATACGGCGGGTGGGGTAAGATCTCCCATTTTAGCGTCTCCAAATATTTTTTGACCACCTTTGCGACGTGAGGCCGAGCATTGTCATGCTGGACAAAGACTTTATCGTGTCTTTCCTCGTACTGTGGCCGTTTTTTTTTAGTGCTCGGCTCAAACGCATCAATGTAGTTCCGTAACGATCTCCTATGGTGGTCCCATCAAATGCACAGCATGAACTTGGCGCCGTGAATGTTCGGTTTTGCTGTCGACGTGGAGGCTTTGCTTAGGATTATGGTAGGGGACTCATTTTTCGTCGCCAGTTACAATGCGATGTAAAAATCCCTTTCGGTTGTGCCTTTGAAGCAGCTGTTCACATGCAAAGAAGCGCTGTTCGACATCTCTTGGTTTCAAGTCGTAAGGAACCCAGTTTCCTTGTTTCTGAATCATCCCCATGGCCTTGAGGCGTTTTGATAGGGCTTGCTGTGTCCCTTGCAACGATTCGGCCAATTCATCTTGGGTTTGAAACGCATCTTGGTCGAATAATGCTTCCAATTCAGCATCACCAACATAAATTAAAGTAAGTTATACTCATCCCTACACCAAAATTAGCTCGTCTCAATGACAGTGTGTTGCCTAAAGTGATTTTAACCTGCTAATAAATGTATAGTATACAAAACATTTTGAGGCAAGGTGTTGGCGAGAGTAGCTAATATGCTCTTATAAGAATGAACTCGACACAGTGGGATTAAGCCATTACCAGTGTCTTGTGTGCAAAGCTGTATAGCTAGAATTATAGTTGGTGTTTTAGAGGCTGTTAAGATGAGTAATATAATAATTTTACAACTATTTGGAAGTGCTTAAAGACCTAAGTAACAACTGCAGTGGCCATTTATAAAACAAGACATAACTCTCCTCATTTGCAATTCCAATTTGAGCACAAAAATTTGCATGGACTATTTCAACACAAACTGCCGCACCATTCTTCTCACCCATTGCTATCGGAGCGTTGATTTTCCATAGTTTCTGTTTCTATTTCTGTGGGTTATGATTGGTCCCTAAAATTTGTGAAAAAGGGTTACATTTCCATTTTCAATGACCACACACATGATATTTTGTCTTAAGCCACAAAGCGACAGCAATTGCGTTTGCATTTACAATTGTGTGGAAGGCAATAAAACGTTTGTGAAATATGTTCTGAGGTGAGTACAATTTTTTGCATATATGCCCCAGAAGGGGTGAATGACTCCGGCTGTGCCTGAAGTATGTAGGCAATATGCTACAAATTCTAATCTGTAGAAGAGTTGGATCCACAGAATTACTTCCATTTACATTTTATCGACATGTTGATACAGAGTATAATAATTTTTATGGCTTGTTGTGAGATTATCCTTGCTCAAATCTTATAAGAGAAAATCTCAAAGGAGCCACGACATTTTTGCTTTCAAAGAGATGTTTTATGAAATAAAAAAAAATACAAAATAAGGAAATGGATAACCCAAGAAAAGTGAGTATTTTACAAACCTATTAATTTTGGTGCATATTTAATAATTTAATTTACTATACTGCGCTTACTGATATGGCGAAGTTGTGATTCAAAACTTTTCCAGGATGAAACTATTCAAAGCCAAAACTATTAATTAACATGAGGTCGAGAACCAAAATTCAGAGGTGCACTGCAAGTTGCAATATCGACTGTTGTTGAACACTATAGGAAGCCTTTGAATATACGACTGAACGGAAGTCAAGAAGGCCAAACCATTTAATAATATTTTTTAAACTCCAAACAATAAGGATAGTGCTGGCCTAGTAATGCGAGTAACACCTGTTCTTATAGAGAGCATGCAAACTTTGGGTGTTTTGTTTAGGCAGCACATTTTAGTATTGTTTCACTACCGCCATTACCAACCACCTCACTGTAACGACAAAGAAAAATGGAAATATTCATTGAAACTGTGGAATTTGAACTAAAAGTTGCTTAAAATGCAATAAAAACAACAGCGAAGTGTGCCAATTATTTCAGCAGAAACAACGCGAACTGTGAATGCAATCGGATAGTAAGTGCGACAATAACTAGCAACGATAGCAACAACAAAAGGTTCGGCAAAAGTTTTGATGACAAAGCGAAAAAGCTAGCCACACGAGCGTGTATACGAGAGTGCAGTGCCACAAAAGGTGGAAAACTGCGAACTGTCAACCGCTTCACGTGCCACATAAGCATTAGTATTAAAATAAGAAAAAGCTAAATGTACAATAACGGTATTGTCGACAGTTGCAACAATGCATCGTTAGCTGCACAACGTTAACCGCAAATAAATACTGACTTCTTTGCTCGCAATTCTCTTGCTGCACCTCGTTTCTGGGTAAACTCAGGAAAATAGAATTTTTCTGTGCCAAACTGTACTATTTGAATAAATGCCTTTAATTTAATGAGGATTTGCATATACCCTAAAAAGTTTTAAGCTCAGAAGGTATTATGATGGCTACATGTTGCAGCTGTTCAGTAATGCAACTTGCGCGAAACATGTGTATTTCTGTGTGATTTGTTTATGTTGCAGATGTTTTGGGCGCATTTGACTTTCCCTTGTTGTTGCTGACTATCCTCTCAACCTTCTGTTGAGCAATTTTGTGCAATGACCTTTTTCCAATCGACTGCGTAGGGCGAACAAATTTTTTAGGATGAAAGCCATTCCCTATGACTGACAGCTTGACCTGTGAAGCTTATTCTGATGAGCTTGTCGCTTTCGCCATGTGATGACTTTCTTGTGGTTGGAAGAGCAGATGGTGCACAGATTGTTGCTGACGCATGAAATTTATTTACAAACATAGCTCGTGACAACAACAATATAAATTGGCATGTCATTGGTTGATACCTATTAATCTTAAGTAGCATATAAGGAATATTTGAAAAGGCATTTGAATTTGGTAGCATGATGATAGGAAAAGGGTGTTGCAGAATTTACATTTTATTATTCTTTAGTAGTCTTGGGTCGCCTCAGTTGCTTAGAAAAAACCAATTTAAAAAAAAAAAAGGTTAAGGTCTGCACAATTTCAAAGTTTTTTGCATAAATATACCTTGTAATTGACACGTTCGCATTTTATAATAATTTCAATGTTTAAATTTCTCTGATACTTGCGTTAATTTAGCTGGTTTCTATTCTAAGCCAAACACATATTTGAGGTATTGCGTCTTTTACAGGTAATTGGTAGCCTTACTTTAAACGAATAAAGACTAATCTATAATATGTGATTATATATATAATCACCGGCTCCTACGAATATGTGCGCTTTAAAGAGCCTTCAGTGAAGAAACTAAAATGGAAGCAAAAGACAAGTAAGAATTGCAGCAAATCAACCACATAATCACTTAGAGTCCATATTCACAAATTAAAAAACTCTTGCTAGCTAACCAGTCGGCAAATTCTTCTAGTCCGTTTTGAATTCATGGAAGCATACGATCAATGAAGCACCTTTTCCCTAAGGATGAGGTGTGTAGAGGCGACCATGCAGCATGGTCTGCTGTCACTAAGAAAAAGTTCAAATTTGGCTGACAGATGGAGGCACTGAAGTTGTGGGCCTTGGGTATCACTTGAGTGTATCGTATACCATATATTGCATACATTATCGAGTACGTTTCCATGAATGCGCCTTTCGCACTTGTTGTTGTTCCGTACGACGCATTTTCCTTCGCTTGATTCGCTTTATTTTTATATTTTGTTTCATATTTTATATTTGGACCGGGTTACTTAGAACTGCAGCAATCTCACACGACAATAAACTCTATTTGCTTGCAATCATACATCAAACACAAATTCACCCCAATGTGCACGCAGGTGACCCGTCATTGGGGACACACATTTTTGGGCATACTAAACAAAGGTCACTTTATAAATGTATGTATGTCAATAACCATTTAGATGTTTGTGTGTGTCAATTGATTTTTTATTTCGAAGTCAAAACCAAAAGTTTTTCTTGTACATTTTTTTAATTTTTTTGTAGCTGTTCTAATCGCAATGTGGTTGTTTTTGTTACTGTTGTGCAGAGGCTGAGTCTCTTCTGGTTTGAAGTTCTCACTCCTCTTTCATTTAAAATTATATATATGCTCTTACATAAAAATGTATACATATAAACATAAACAATCTCCACATCTGCGGACACAGTTGCGCACACAATCATGCAAAATAAATTGTCGCGAACCAAAGGTGAGATTCCAATATTCTGCGCGCTGTTATTGGTCTGCAAGCATTTTTACTGGTCCAAAAAAATAAAATTGAGTTGAAAAAGCAACAAAATAAATGTATGTTTTTGTAGATAAAAAAAATACATGAACTCTCATAAAATCAATATAATTCCGAAACGACTTTCAATCTGAATTTGTGAAGCTTTAAAGCGGTTTCGGTCTTTGTTGCGGTTGTGTATATAAGGAAATATGAAAATAGCATTAAATATTTGCAATACAGGAAATATATAATATAAAGTGAATTAAATGTATATAATTATGAAAAGCAAATTTTGCCGGAAAATAACCGGATAGAAAATATTCAAAAATTATTTACGAAATTATCTTGGTGATTTTTGGTTATCTTCTTTCTGCGGAACTTTACGTAATTGGAAATTGATTGTTATTCTGTTATCTTCGTGAAAAAACAAATTTTATTAAAGTCATTATCATTATGCTGCTGAGGGCGCCACCTCGAAGACACCACTATTCCTAATTGAGTTGTAAGTGAAAAAGAAACATGGGAAAGGCCATTGAAGTGCTAAAAAGTAGCTTTTAGCCGTTTCTGGTCAGCAACTGAGACGGGCTTGATCGCATTGAGAAGAGAGGCATCGGCATGTGCGTTCATTGCTTATAACACACATCTGCTATGCTTGTCGCATTCAAGTTGCTGTTGTCCTTTAGTTACTACATTTCTCTTTAAATGAGATAGCTAAGAATTATTATGATGTGCTCCACTTCACTTTCATTGCTCAAAGTTCATATTTATTTATTTCTTATTATTAGATATAATTTTCGGTATAATTTAAGTCCCAAATAAACGAAAACCAAAAGTCTTTATTGTAAATTAATCTTAAAACTAATAAAAAACATGAACATGAAACATGAAAACAAAAATATTATCACTACTATTAAAAAAGGAAGCATGCACATATGTGCTAAACAACAATGAATTTATCTTTCACATTAGTTTCTGCAACGCCCATTGCACTTAGCCAAATGTTCATATCCTTCTCTTCTTTTGACTCTTGCTAACCTTCTTGGCTGTAAGAAAATAATGAATTTTAACTATATATACGAAAAAGAGCGAATACAAAGTACAAGGAATGAAGGAACCACAACGAATTCATCCGACAGGAATGCAGAGTGCAACAATAAATCAGTTTCTTCCTCTGTAGGAAGCTTGCACATTAGGGTCATAAAACTTCACCAACAGAAAACTTGAAATCTGAAACTTCAGTGGAAGAATCTTCCATACTTAAATACCCATGCCTAATTAGTAGAGTAGAAAATCGTGATCGGGACTATCCCTTATTTCACTAGTTATCTGTAGTAATCTTAGATATGGTGTAAGGGAATTCAACAATAATTCAACCGACCTAATGTTCAAAAAAGCGTGAAGCGCAAGCAACAAGAAGAAAGAATCTTAAGTACTTCAATTCACCATGGAACACATGTGTATTTATTCGAACAAAACGAGCAGTGTTGCAGCATGTAACTGTACAGTGGCAAAAAGTTAAATAATTCGTCTGAAGACAGGAAACAGACGTGGGTGACAAGCACTGAACAGTTATAAGAAGTTTCTAATGTGAATAATGGCGATGCATAGAGGCATGAGCAATAAATAACATATTTGTGAAAATGTTTAACTGTTTCGTTGGAATGGAAAACTCTTAATAATTTAAGTCAAGAAGGAATAAGTCAGAAATCTATTAAAACTAATCATTGCTTTTTCTCTAGCTATGCTGGGTTGAACTGAATCACTATATTTTGCTTAGGGTACAAAATTTCTTTTTTTTGCAAATTTGATATATGCTTATAGTATATATATTTTTCTTTTTGAAAGTTTTCGGTAGACTCCAGGGTAGAGTGCTATAATGTAGACAACTGAATATTATTTTATAAGCCGTTCATCACATGTTGTTTCAGTAGCATGCTTAAGAAATCAGTAATAAACATGCTAAAATGCATCAATCCGAAGGCATCATAATCAGGATATAAAAATGTGAGTAGAAAAGAAGACTACAGTAAAATTTTCTTATTCAATTCATTGAATATGAAGCCCTTTCTTCAGTTATAATTTTTCAGAATGCTTCTGGCTGTAGCAGTTGTAAGCATACCTAACACAAACACATAAATGCAGATGAAAGGCATTAATTTAATTTACGAAAAGGCACCGCAAACAGAACAAGTAAGATGAGTAGAAGTGTAAGACTTGGAAACGGAATATTCAGGGCTGGAAAACAAATAAGCCAAATATGAATATTCCCAAATTTGTCGGAAATATAAATATATTTTTGAAGCTGTAATGAACGGAGTAAATACGAACAGCGCCATGAGAAAATGTAGCGGAAATTCACAAAGAACAGAAAATAGTGAAAATGAATTATGCTGAAGAAAGCTTAGAAAGAAAAGGAAAAATGAAGTTCGTCTCAGTTTTTTAACAAGAGTTATTGTTAAAAACTTTTCATGCAGAATCCTTAGTGACATATATGTAGGAATGGCTTACGGAAGAACGACACGTAGTGGACGTAACTACTGAGTACTTAAAAACACAACCCTACTTACTTGACACAAAGAATACTAACTTGACGAATTGAACAAAGCGTGCGCTTGACTAGAGATGAACAAGGGAGTTGAATTTTAAACCTTAATAAAGCAACATCAATTTGCATTCAACTAAGTTAATTAATATTAAAAACCCGTCTTTTATTTAAAACCTCCACATATATGTCTTTGGAAGATAGTTTCTATAGATTCATCAAAGACATTAAATAAATAATTTATTGAAATTATTTTTAGTACTTTTCTTTCATCATTTCCACTAACGTTACAAGTGTGCATAGAAATTTATAGCTAATAAAATCGTTACATAAGATTACATAAAAATGGAGATATGTTTGTAAGTGGGGACATACTATCTTTTTTTTGTAAAATGAATACTATTTAAGATATCATTAGCCGTCTGTAGAGTCACTGATTCAGCAAATGTCATAGTACATCCCTTCGTATATATGTATGTTTGTGTGTTTCCTATCCTCCTAACAAAATTGAATTTATTCGAAATTGTTGCATGGAAGAGTCTTATGAAATAATAATACTTTAAGTGCTGAAGGAAGCAAATACAGCAACAAAAAACAGCTGCCGCATGTGCCGTTTCACAGCTATTCACACATGCAAGTGCTCTTGTTGTGGTCATGTAAGAAAGATAATGAAAGGAATGACTGCAGAGTAAATAGAAAAATGCAGCAAAATTGCATAACACTTTCATTTACATACACACGCGATGGCAAATATGAAAATTAAGCAGTAGAACATCCGAACTTTTATACATAAGTAGTATATAAAGGCAAAAAGAAGACTGCGGGGGCCACAAAAAATTTCCGGGTCACAGATCATACTAGGAAGCTGCAAAAAGTAAAACTACTGCAATGCAAATGAAGGGAAAACTTTTAAAATTATATAATCACGTTTGGGTGCCACAAGCGCAAAAACGAGGTAGATGGAGGTCGACGGTTCTGCTATATAGCAGTTGCAATGTTCTTCGTACCCTTACACTCTTTGTATATGTGTGACGCTCTTTTCCATTTATTTCGCATGTGCTTGGTATGTAAATGTTTAGATGAATGACTATCCATCTGGTACGAGTATCTAACTTGAGTTCGTTGACTTCATCGCCGCTACGCCAGATATGCTGTGATAAACAGTAGAATTACATGAAAGCCAATAGGTGCTAGGCCAAGCCAAAAGAGGCACTAGCAGCCAACATTATTTTATAAATGTATCACAAGGTGCAACTGCATACATACATACGTGCCCATAATCTATAAAAGTATTTGCAATTATATTCTACCGGCAGTGCGAATGATACAAAAAGGAATCCAAGCTGGTCTATGTGCAAATAATTTGATCGGAGCTTCTATTTCCCACATGTAACAATGTCCATTAACCACTTGTGTTGCCCGTTTGTCTTCTGTTAATAATTAAGGTAGTAGTGTGGTAACTTGGGTTCAAAAAATTCTTTTTGCTTAATTTGAAAGTACAATGACCTGAGAATATACTGCGAAAATTTCAGACAGAAATTCGAAATATTTCGGGAGCTATAACGAGTTTTCTAGAGCGTCTCGGAGTCCTCTCTCTCGGAGTTGTTGAACTTTAAACGCGTTTTTCTCAAAACATTGTTTTTCTGGCCGGCCCGTGTCCTAACTTTTTTTCTACTTAACCGACTGCTTTCGAATTTTAGCAGGCTGTTCTACACACTTTTAGTGTACTCGTCGGTACTAACGAAAATTTTTTTCACCCCTAACTTTTCATTTTACAACCCTTTCTTTGCTAAAATAAAAGGACTTTTTTTTCAAAGTCCGCCATTTTGTTATTTACCTTTGAAATTTAACTTCAGTAGTTCCGATTAGAATGACATGTCTATAACGTGCATTTTTTTTAAGGTTCCAACTTCGAGTGACAATAATAATAGTATCAAAGTATTAAATTTCTTCAAATAATGTTTTTTTATATTTCCAATATGTAAATAAAAACACTCTAAATACTCAAGATAATTTATTTTTATTTTCTTATAAAAAACCACCCTCCAAAGAAGTAATGAAAATAGGCATAAGTTACCAGACTACTACCTTAAAACACATATACAGCCGCGAGTTATGTGCTTTCCAATCTTCATAATATTATTTGAGTTATCAATTTCAGTTCCAAAAATTTAGGTTTAAGTGCAGCCGATATTAAAAAAATCACAGTTATATTCGTTCCTGTGTCCATATGTGGCCAAATATTAAGAGATTCAATTTATATGAATTTTTACATTTTAACCTAATTATTCTCATGCACAAATATAAGTGAAGAATAGCTGCTGCAACTTGGCTCAGAAGCAATTTTTCCGTGCAGATTTTTTATGAAACGTTGGCAATGAATGGCAATACAATCATAAGAGTACTATATGTTAAAGTAATTGCAATACACTTGGATACTTATCGTTATTAATTAAAATATGAATGTCAAATAACGCTTTGATGGTACAAGAGGTAATACAGTTCTCATATTGACACTTCTATCAACGACATTAGGAGTTTTAAATATCTCAGTGTGTAAGGTGAGTAAATTTGTTACGTACGTCATAAATTGGAATGATGCATCGTTAGGCTAGTTATTACCATACGCCTTATTCGAAACAAAACCGTTCTACAATTGCCGGTATGCTTGTGTAATTAGCATATGTTGTGTGGTACTTCGTGTTAACTGGATTGTTTGCAGAGTTAGCCACTGTAATGACAATAAATCAGATTAGTTATTAATGTTTTAAGCTGCGACACATGTTAAGCTTCTTAAGCCCATTTCATAGCTTCGATTACGTTTGATTGGAGAGGAATGAAACTGACGTTTGTGCATTTTGGCAGCCGTTGTGTGTAACTATTCAACATAAATGTCCACATGATTATAATTACTGATATGAATTAAGCAAATTATATCGTAATTAAATAAGCTATTTCGCATTTAGTTCGCTTGCGTAGATACATAATCCCTCTCGCTCAAAAATTCGTTTTTCGTTAAGCTAATATTTGTTTAATTCCTATTTATTTTATATTCCAGTATGTCAAAGTAATTCCGAAAGAAAAAATTTTAACAAAAGTTTAGAAATTTATTTTAATGAAATGTATAATAATTGCTCGACAAAATAACATAATATAGTTCACAACCTGTCGTAAATTATTTCTATTACGTAAAATCGTAAAAAATTTGTATAAAAAAACAAGTGTAAAAAATAATAATATAATTTTACGATTTTTCTTGCTATATTTTCGACAAAATTGCCACACTGAATTGAACAATAGATAATTATTTATCGCCTCTTTGCATACCAAAATTATTCATTATTGTATTTGTGACTAACATTATTTCTATTACGTATAATTACACTGGACTACTAGAAAATTTTGAACAACATTCACAAAACATTTCCAGGCGAGTTTTTCCTGATCATTCAGTTTTCCTTCAAAGCTCTTATCCTTCATCAATTGCCATATTTGTGGGCCTACAAATATTCCCTGTTTGATTTTCGCCTCACTGAGTTTAGGGAATTTTTCTTTTAGATATAAAAATCCATCTCCATCTTTAGGCATAGCTTTTACAAAATTTTTTATCAGGCCAAGCTTTATGTGCAACGGTGGTAAAAGTATGTCATCAGGGTTCACTAGAGGATCATTTTTAACATTTATATGGCCTGGAGTTAGTGATTCACGCTTGGGCCACACTTTCTTTGTATAGTGACTTTTTCTGTCTCTACTTTCCCATTCACAAATAAAACAGCAAAATTTCGTATAACCAAGCTGTAGTCCAAGTAAAAGTGCAATGACTATAAAATCACCACAAATTTTCCAAGCATGTTTACTGTATTCAATTTTTTCAAGTATAAATCTCATATTTTCGTAAGTCTCTTTCATATTAGAACCATGAGCAATCGGCACTGAAGGAAGTTTGTTTCCGTATGCAGTAACACTGCTTTCAAACTAGTTTTTGAAGAGTCAATAAACAGTCGCCAGTGACTTGGATCATATTCGAAATTTAATAAATTCATCACAACAGGAACGTTATTACAATAGACTAAATCACCTCCTTCAGAAAAGTAAGGTTTTATTTCATCGTCATGACGTCGAAAATAAGAAATCTTTGTTCCAGTCGTTTAATCTAGCTCTTAAAAGTTCAGCCTGTTTTTTGGACAGATTTAAATCACGTAATAAATCATTTAAATCACGTTGTGTCAATAAGTGCGGTTCTTTTGAAGTTAACGGTTCATAACTTGAGTCACTATCTTCAGATACCTTATAATGCTGACTGAGAACAAATTGCGGACTAGAATTCTCACTTTTTGATCGATTTGGAGGCATCGGCACAGGCAGTTCGACACTATGTAGGATGGGTCTCTTGGCCGAAGACAAGTTTGAATACTGGATAGTGCTTTTGGATTTCGTAGTAATACCTTTTGTTTGCGTCAAACAAAAATAACAATCACTTACATGGTCCTTTGGTTATGTCCAAATCATTGGTATAGCAAATGACAAATGTCTAGGTTCTTGTTTAGCCCAACCTAAAAGGAGACTCACACACGTTACACAACATTTATGTGGAACCCGGGATTTGATTCCTCACAGGAAAACCAAAATAGTCTAAATAGCACTGTTCAATAAGTGATGCGAAATTTCGACGCTGAGATGTAAAAGTTAATTCTCCACACACTTAACAAAAATTGTCCGGGTTGTTCAAACACTTTCGTGGCATATTTACAATATAACTAATGTAAATAACATGTAATTTAGCAAACCCAATAGTTACACAGTCGACTAAATGCCGTTATGTAAACAAAGAAACGTATATGAGGTCAGAAATGAATATGTAGCTGTCACAAAAAAACTGGATGTGATAGAAACAAAACTGTTATATATTTTTAATGAGGGTACACCAACATAAATAAAAATCACAACAAAGTTCATGTGACAAAAACAGTGTTTACCAGTGTTATTAATCACATGACAATGTTGTTCAGACGCAAAGTCCGCCCCAAGATTTATCGTGAATAAGTTTATATCTACTCAATACAGGCATTTCAATACATATGTATAATCTTACATATGATACCACTACATAAGTCAATCGTATATTTATGGCGTGGCGAATGTTCATTTATAATCGGTTAGTCTGTGCAATTAATACATTGTGGGATGAGACCAATGCTATAGTTTAACTAAGCTTGTATTTGGGTGTTGAGCTCAACAATACGTGTGCAAGAGTTTATAGCATGCAACGCAAAAACTTATTTGATGGAAACAAGGAATTTTATTAAGACACTTTAATAATAAATTCGAATTTGCTAAGGGAAAATTTTAATTATTTCATTTGAATATGAAGGAAGAAAATTTCGCAAGGATTTCGTAGCATTGTCATGAATAATACATCTGGAAGCCTGTTCTGTTTCCAATTATTTTAAGCGTTTGACTATTTAAGGGTTTGATAACTTGGTTTGGGGTATTCACAACCCGTCGTAAAGCAACTTAAAATTGTAAAATTATATATTTTTACACTTGTTTAAAAAAACTTGTTGTTGGATTTCATACAAAAATGAGTTTACACATTTACAATTCTCAATGCTATGTTTTCGAATCCTTATAACTTATAACTTTATGAGACTTGTGAAAACCATAACTATTTTTGAAATCTTACGTATCTAATTAAATATATGTGTATGCTGGTATGTACTGCACACCACATGGGGTTGTTTTTAACTATTTGTGTTGATTGTTCTTATCTCACTTAGCCATACGTTTTGGATTGTCTCTGCCTTATCTAATTATGTGTTGACTGCATAATTTATTACAATAGTTAGAATTATATATTTCTTATTTTATTTAACATTTGTAAAGAATATATAAAAGTTCTAAATATATTGTTCTATCCGCCCTTTGGTATCAACGAACATGTTCAATTTTGAACAAGCTATCAACTTGCAACATACAATGATCCAAATCAGTGTTTAACAAGAAAAATCGTTAGCTTCGGTTGCACCAAAGCTAAATACTCTTCACAGGTGCATTTCTCTTAGTAACTATGTGTTCAGTTTGTATGGAAGCTATATGCTATAGTAATTCGTTCTGAACAATTTTTTTGGAGATTATATTGTTACCTTAAGCAGTAATCTATGCCAAATTTCATGAAGATACCACGTCAAATGTGAAAGTTTTCCATACAAGCCCTTGATTCCGATCGTTCAGTTTATATGGCAGCTATATGTTAGAGTGGTCCGATATCGGCAGTTCCGACAAATGAGCAGCTTCTTGAAGAGAAAATAACGTTTGCAATATTTCAAAACGATATCTTAAAAACTGAGGGACTAGTTCGTATATATACAGACAGACGGACATGGCTAAATGGACTCAGCTCGACATACTGATCATTTATATATATACTTTATAGGGTCTCTGACCCTTCCTTCTGGATGTTAGAAACTTCGTGACAAACTTAATATATTCCGTTCAGGGTATAAAAAGGTAATCAGCGGCAGGAGGCTTTCAAAGTCAAGTCCACTAATTTGTAAGCGGATATTCCGTAAATATAATAAACATAGTGGATTGGAAACGGAATAAATTGTTGAGTTACGACAGGAGAGAAACAAAAGAGTGGACACAAACTTAGTTGCACATTTCATCGTTAAAGCACTTCCCTAATAAGTCTTCGCAATTTTCTCGAAAAAACGATTAATCCTATGTATTTATTTCATTAAAAGTAGGACATTTAATTTTAGTCTCTAGTTTCGGGGTCCCAAAAAAAAGAAAAAAGAAAGAAAGAAATAAAATTCCTGAAAAAAGCATTGTTTTATAAACTCTAAATTATAAATTGCATTTAAGCATATGCCGTAGAATGTAGTTTCGACAGAAAGCTTAATTGGAATCTGTTTCACGATCAGAAAAATTCTGGCAGACATATTTTAAACAGCTATCTTTACATAAAATAGTACACTTACTACCTTATAACTCCTTAAATCAATAAAATCCTAAAATATCATATTAATTATTCCCAACAAAAGTTTTCTTTAATTTTACTCCCTCAAAATCGCATCTGGCTTGATTAAGCTTCATAAGAATTTTAAAAGATTTTTCAATGAAAAACATGAATTGTGTGTGAACTATCATTAATCAGTCGTCGGCTAATAACAGCGCCTACTCTGCGGACCGTGCCATGTATAACTTCCATGATTAACAGCGACACAAAACACTTTAAGAAGTCTACAAAAGGCAAGCGCAGAGCTGGCTGTATTCCATATCTCAAAGATATCATATTAAATTAAAATTAAAAAAAAAAAAACAATTACCAAATATCACTAAAGGAAAGGCAATCGTTCTGTTTCAAGAGATATCGGTATAATCGACAGATACAGAATTTATTATGTTACATTATCTCATATGACCATTCGCTTTACCTTCTAACTAAACTTTCTAATATAAATTAATGTCATGGAAATATATTTTTGTCTCAAAGCAATCCATATCTTTTTCATAAACGTGCCAAGTGAAGCATAAAAGATTTTATGTGGAAATTCTCCATTCAATCTTATAGACAGGTAAAAACCATTTAATATTTACCCTAGTGTTGAAAATAACAATTCCATTCATTCACATTCAACATTGGGTTTTCAATTGACTTTAGTGGGAGCTCTTAGAAAACATTATTTTCCTCGTTTTCTCTTTGACAGTTATTCATTTTTATACTCCAACTATTTCCTCTTCTGCTCTGAGTGTTCATTGTACCAAAATCTAAGTGGATTTTATTCTTTTACGCCGTCAGTCAGTCAATCATTCAGTCATTCATAATCCAGTCTGAGTACGCATAACAAATTTTTTGCATAAATGATTGCTTGCTGTAGAGCTTCCGATTTATCATAATTTTTAGACGTTCAAAAACGTCGCGTGAGTTTTTTACTTTGTTAAGTTTGTCACATTGTTGCATTTTATTGTCGCTTTGCATTGTGCGTCTAAAGCTTAGTTAGAAACTATATGGAAAATGACTTGGTTGAGGAACGGCAACGTAATGTACAATATTGTTTTATAACTTTTATTTTTCTTTTCTTTTGCATAGGCACTGCAATTTATAGGCAAACTTTTAGCTAAGCAGTTTCTATACAGTTATTTATTATTGCATTTAGACACACAAACATACATATGCATGTATTCTTTTAGAAAATGAAATTTTTCATTACAGGACTATGTCCTGCTCAACCAGCCAACTTCATATATCCACATATCTTAACGTTCGCTCTGATTTTATGAGTCGAGGTACAGCTGAACTCGAGCTTTCTCCTATACATCAACATGCAATCTGGCAGAAAAGAAACACACTCATCTTCTCACAGTAACGCCTTGCGATTTATATAATTTCTTCCTGCGGCTTCACTTCAGCACATGGAAGCTAAAAGGTATTTCAGAAACGTGAATTTCTTGGCTAAAGCCCTGGAACGTTTTTTTAGTTCTATTATTTTGTTTTATTACAACTCCATATTTGCAATATTTTTTCAATAAAACTTTATAAAATTGTTCTCTAAATTTTTCCCATTAAAAATATTCGCTTTTCCTCCTAAATTTCGGACCAACTACACCGAATACTATTTTCGGAAGAATGTTTTTCTTTAAAATGTTCGTCATTTAACTCAAAATTGGTCAAACGTAAGCGCGAGTTGGCTGAAAATGGTGTACCACATACTAGAGAATAATTTTAACCTTCTTTGAAAAGGTGCGAAGTATCTAAGCGAAGTCACGCTGCCACACGTGCAACGTATAGTCATGGTAATACTTGTGTACTTGACACCTGCTGCTGCGTGAAGTCTTTGGCTGCGTGAGCCTGAGTGCCAATATAAATTTTCGTAGAAAACTTTTCATGTAACATTTGTTGTAGTTTGAGGTAGCAACAGAAGAAAAGAGAACATTTTTTCATTGTCTTTCTATTCTGCTCTTTATAACTTTGTTTGTGTGCGTACGTCGTTCCTTTGGTTCATGTTTTAAAACTTTTCTAATTTGTTTATTTTTTTTCAAAAAAAAATTTTGTTTCTTTCTTATCTAGTACTCGTAGACATTGCAATGATAATTTTATGATGAAACGGGAGTAAATTTTTTCAGTATTATTTTCAAACAAATATGGAATTGTACAAAAATTTAAGATTACAACGAATTTAGAGGTTTTCCTCGAAAATCTGTCCGTTTTCTCGGTCACCATCATTAAAAGACTGCAATGTAAAATTTTTTCTTGTCATAAATATACTCAAGGGTTAAGGTTCGGCATTGGTGTGAAATATTAAATTATAGCATTTTTAATCCATAATAAAATCTTTGGAATGACATGAATGAACACAAAATTTTTTAACAGATTGTTAAAGGTGAATATTTTCTGGGTTGTGTCACATACTTTTTAATTTTTTTTAGCGTGAAGAACACATTAAGGATTTAAATTGTTTAACAAAAAATTGTGTAAAACACTATTATTTAAACATATGGATCGTGAAAAAATATCTATAATGTAGCGCTACCATTTTTCTAAATAATTTTACAGAATTATTGTTGGTCAGAAAACAACTTATTTGTATGTAAAGTGAAAGCGAAAATATTAAGCTATCTACAGGGAAAGTTTGTTTTTTAGCAATTAATTCATGAGTTACATCCTATTCGGTGTTGGTTTCAGATAAAAGCAAGTATATGTAATCCAAAAAGCGGAATTATTTCAGGCGATTAGGATAAGCATAGGATTTTTTTTCCAAAAAATAAGTAGTACACCTTCATATTATTATACTCGTATTAAAAATTTCACATTTTGCTCTCTTCAGAATATCTGTACCACAAAGACATACATAAATCAAATATTCCCACGAGCTAAATACAAATTTATTTTAACGAGCGAGTTCGAATTCGAGGACAGAGTATAGCACACTTAAGCGTAGTTCGTAGGCGAAGCTTCCTACACTCCGATGCACATATATACATTTACACATAGACAAACATATATATGACCATATCTGCCAACCATAATCAGATCAATTATACTAAGTGCGCATTCGTAATCCGATAAAACCATTTATGGCAATCCTCCACTTTATTGACGCTCTTATGGTGATGAGTTGTTCAGGTGCTGCCGCGTGGTGTGAATTAATATAAATATAATATAGTTATATAACGGTACACATTGAGCCGTCCACCTCTGCTCATAGTAAAATAATATGAGCAGGCGATTAAGATAAATAAAAGCGCTTAATGTAATAAATTAATTGTTGCGAAGTGAGTTATGAAACTCTGTGATTTTCTGCGAATTAAGTTACGAAAATTTGAAAATAGTGCTTCCTAACATTTCAAAAACACTCGCGATTTCGTAGCCAAAGTTTACAACTCGCATGACCCAGTTTTTGCAGTTACCGTTTTCTAAGTTCTCTAAAGTTATTTCTATTTTCCTCATCCTGATTTATCAATAGCATTAGTTAGGGCAAAATAGCTAGCAAATATCTAGTTTTTATTAAAAAAATTGTTTGATTTAATATTGCTGATAGTTATAAAATTAAGATAGCAGGAATAAGATAACTAATACGGCAAAGATGAAAGTAAACCTTAAACTTGAGCTCCTTCTTTTTCAGCCAAGACCCCTGAGGCAGTTTATATATTTTACCTGAAGAATTACCGTCATTGCCGACTAGCAGAGTTCACTTATAAATGGAAAATTCGACAAGTTATTGAATTAATGAATGTGCTGTAATCCAGTGGTATTTACTAGCGACTAAATGAGCAAAACTTATCATAAAAAGTGCACTTTTATCCACTAAACGCGCACAATCAAACATTATTATTCGATAGCTTCGTTCATTTAATAGTTTCACCACAATTTAATTAAATCAAATTGAGGATCACAAAACTCATGCAACATTTAAATTGGCTTTTTGCTAGAGAATTGCTCACATTTTCACTCAGATTTAATTGACTTTAATTTTTTTCTAATACAAACTTGTGTGTGTTGTTTTTGTATTGTTGATATTTATTTGAAAAAAAAAATTAAATTTGCTGGCGTTTAATAAAAAATATAAGGCAAATCAAAAATAAGAAAAAATGTTACAGTCAAAGTGGCAGAAGTGCAATTGCAAATAATTGTTGCAACGGTTTGACGAGCGATTTTCCATTTGACATCTTTATGTCGAAAACGTATGTATTACAAATTAACAGAGAAAATATATGACTTTCTAAACAGTACAAAATGCTTAAACCAGCCTGACCGCAAAATAGTTTCGTAATTACTCAGTTAATTGAGAACACCTGTGTAAAGGTAGGCTCATTTCATTCCAGCTGAATTAAATATAATTAGGAAAGATACTAGGCATTTCACAGATATACACAAGTATGTGAGGGACACTGCAGCACACCGTCCATCAATGGTATTATTGATGCAATGTGGAAAATTCTCGAAAACTTTAACTCTCTTTTGTCACAAATTTTTTTTGAAACAACCATCAAATTTGGTATCGAAAGTGTTTGCTTGCTTTTTGACCAAGTTACAGTTGCAACTTAAGATATTTAGCAAAACTAAATTTCCAAGTTATTTTAAAAAACTTGAAAATATATTGAGAGCTGAAAGGAAATTTAATTCCTTTTAAAAGCACAAAGGGCAAAATCAAAGCAGTCAAGTAAAAATTAAACTATATAAGACAATTTATAGATTAAGCCCAAGAAGGTATAATACCCATGATAATAAGAGTTTTGTGGAAAACTACCGATATACTCGTAAACGAACTTCAAGAGTATGAAAAATTTACTTCTATTGAGAGGATAGTATTTGTTTCATCATAGTTATCTGAAAAATATTTGGTACAAGAGCCCTCTGGACCTACGTGAAACATTTTTAGAAGTCTGTAAAATGTTGCTGCTGTTACTCTCACGCTATGAAATAGCTAAATAACTGAGAAAACAAAGGGTTGTCCAAGTAGTCTCTGCAATTAATGTCATAAGAGCGATGCAGAAGAATATGTCCACAATTCACAATTTACATGCAGGGTTTATATGTTTACTTGTTTGAGTCTTCAAAACTCATAGATATATGTACATACATATGCCTCCGAAAATATGCAACGGCAGAGTGCTTGTTGACTTGATGAACAAGATGATATCCCAGTCCATGCGAAAATTGAATTGCAAATATGTCAACAATGGAGAGATGGCACGGTGAGAAGAGGACTCAAGCCTGCAGAGAATTCGTTTTGTAAAAGTTAAAATTGCCTTGCACAAAATACTTGAGCTGCCTCGACGCACTGACGAATATTTGTCGCATTTGCAATTCAATTTGCCAAATTTTGTGCTGAGGGCAAGCTGTGAAATGAAATGAAAAACTGCGTTGAAGAAATAAACAAGTAAAATAAGTCCTGTGTAAGCTATAAAAAGAGCTTTGGTTTGTTTGGTTTTGATTTTGTGCTTAATTTTGTTAAAAATCTGCTTCCTTAAAGCTTTAAAGCCGAAAAGTTTCTTGGGGCAAAAAAATTTGCAATAGGCATTGAATACCCTTCGGAAGCTGATTTCGAGTTACTTCATTGTTTTTCTTATTTCCTTGTGTTTTTTTTTTCAAAAAATTGTCAAATAGTCATTAGTCGTAAATATTTTTATTGGACTTGCTTTACATTTACCTTTATTTTGCGCAACAAAGTCTCAACTTTCTTAAACCGTCGAATGGTTCTTTGTTCTCAGCTTTCCCAGAAACTTCCGTTGTTGTTTTTATGGCATGACACTTTGAGAAAATGTTATGAAAAGTTTTTGAACACTTTTCCGTTGGACGGTGACGTCCCTTTGCTCTTTTCAATCGTTACGTGAAACAATTCGGCATACGCCAATTAAATCAGCTGGTAAAGAAGATGAGGAAAAGAAAGAGATTCCGCGTTACAGCCACCACAACTCCAGTGAGATTTTTATTTTGCAAAACTATCTGCAAGTATGGCATCCAGCGTCGCCCAGCCAGGATATAATTATTGCGTTAACTTTCGCATCGCCACCATCAGCAACAACAAATCAAATAATCTCGCTAAAAGCACTGATGTTTAGTCCAACGGGGCGTATACGTAACTTTCAAGGGCAATGTAAGTGCATACTGAATACGTTAAATATGAATTTTTTCAGTGAGTTGAAGTAGCAAATTTAGATAATTAATAACGGATAAATTTTCAACTCGTTTTAAACTACAATTTCCTTGTTGTTGTTTGATGAAACATATCTTTTCGGCCTATTGTGCGCACGTAACTGAAAATTTGCTATTGAAGTATTTAAAACTCGCGCAAAATAATTAAGAATCCTTAAACAAAACTCAAGAAAACGGAAACGACACAAGCGTTGGCAGGCAAGACATTCTCACAGAAATTTACAAACATATTTTTTTATTATCAGCAAACAATAGATAAAAGCAGAATGAAATATGTATTTTCTTTCCTATGTGGTCAAAATATACATCTGCACACATATGTGTATGTATGTCTAATATTATAACGAATATGAGAATGCTTCTTGTATAATGCACAATCACCGACAAAGTCTGTTTTTTACGAAAATCAGAATTGAATACTCAAGTAATCTCAGACAAGCTTTTGGCTGTGAATTCATGCGTGTGTCTGGGTTGGTGTTACTGTGTTTCCATAAGCATATGACACGCAATACAATTGTTTCCAGTTGACAGCTGCTGACATATGAAGTGTCAAAATGAAAAGAATTATGCCAAATTACAGCATTGTAGTTATTATGTCGAATGAACGTTATGTCAGAGTAATTTGTCTCTTTTTTTGGTAACCAAACACATGTTTAAATGAAGGTAATTTGAATGCTGAGATGCAAAATAACGATTAAATATTTGTATATACTCGGACAATAATTTTATGACTGATGTTTGCTAGCCTATATCCATATAGATATGCGTCCTCCAATGAGTGGATGTTAATTGAAATAAGTTTGAGAATTCGCTGTATTAAAATTAAAGCTCATAATTGAAACATACTTCCAGTAACTTTTAGGAGTTCTGCGGATAGTTCAACTTGACAAAAACATATTAAAGTTAGATTTCATTTGAAAACTCTTTTGATTAAACTGAGCAAATGGTCGGCGGCCGTTGCCTCATTAAGACAAATATCTGAACAACTGTAAGTGAAAGAAAATGTTTAAACTCTAGTAAATTAACATATTTGCATAAAGATAAATCCATAACCGTAGCAGTTACTTATTTCATTTATATCTCGATCTGATATTCAGCCGGGTGTTCGGTATACATAAACGAAGTTAATAAAATTTTAAAGTTTGCGCGCAGACGCGGATAACAGTCACAATGAAGTAGGAACAACTCGCTTGCTCTAAAGTTTATCAACCTTTAGTTCTGAAGACTCAGACAATGAGGACCAAAGCTTCACAAATCTTCAAAGTAACGGCAATGGGTTTTTGATCATAAATATTTACATTTCGTACTATGTCAAGTAGAAATAAAAATGCTTACACACACCCATAATTATCTATTTGATACTATGTAGAGCTTCTCCTCCCTTTTGTTAAACAGAAAGCTATTCCAAATTCGAATACTTAATGATTTATTGTTTTTATCTCCGCAAATTCTGGTCGATAGCATATTACAAATGAAAATGCAAACATAAATAATTATGCAATGAATAATGAATGATTGGATTTTTAACCATACTACTATCCCTCTGTAATATTTCAAACAAGTGTGTACACGGTCAAAATCTCTTATGTTATTTAGTAATAATAAAAAAGTATGGAAGTCAGAGTAAGTTTGTCACCGAACATTTTATTCTCGCATGATACAATGTTTAAATGAGATTTGAATGCTGTGCATTTACATATTTATTTTATTTTGCTGTAAATAATTTTAGTAGTTCCTGAGATATGGTTTAGATTGGTCCTCCAAAGTGGATGTTAACGAAATTTTCAATTTCTAAAAAAGCCTAGATGCATACTTCCAGCCATTTTAGGAGTTTCTGACGTTTTTTGTCAAAAACGGTTAAAGTTTAGATTTCAACAAACTCTTTGATTAAAGGTGGGCGTGGTTATTATCCGATTTCTTTCATTAACTGTAAATGGAAATGTCTGAAGGAAACGACTCTATGTAAGGTGAAAGCTATAGTGCTTCCGAAATATGCATAAAAACTTAGTAAATTAACATTTTGCAAAAATATTGCGATCCAAAACCGTAGCAGCTATCCTTTGTGCCAAATTTCATTTAATATCTTTATTTTATTCACCCGGGTGTTAGTTATACATATAGACAAAGTGTTTTCGCCAAAATTTTAATGTTTGTGCCAGTTGGAAGTTCGTGATTTCGCCCATCTTCGAACTTAACCTTCTTATGGAGCCAAGAAATACGTGTACCAAGTTTCATCAAAGTAACTCAATTTTTTGATCAAGTAAATATTTACATGCTCGGAATGGTCAGACGAAATAAAAATGCTTACACACACCCATAATTATCTATTTGATACTATGTATTCTTTGTTAAAACAGAAAGCTGATCACTTTCGTATACATAACACACATATCTGACTCCGCAAATTGTTTAGTAGTATATTAGACTTACAAAAACCGTTATGTTAATAATGAATGACTAGATTTTTAACCAATTCTACTATATCTCTGTAATACAAACAAGTGCGTACACGGTCAAAATCTCTTATGTTATTTAAGTAATAATATAAAAATGGAAGTAGACTAACCGAAAGTCTAGCCAACTTGGCCGCCCTAGACATGCTTATGCTTGCGATGTTAATACGAAATAAGTATTTTAACCCCAAAACTAATTAGCCGCACATCGCCATTGATGAAGTCATAAATATTTACGACGGTGGAATTTGAATAAAATTAACAATTTTACTGTCACGAAGTTACCGCAAATAAACTGAAGTTAATTAAATTTTCAACCGCTAAAACGGATTCGGCTGATGAGTTTAACAAAGGAAATGTTTGAGTGATAATGCAAAGCAAATATTTTGCCGGTTGGAACAATAGACCCTGAGGTGAAAAGCTATTTCATGGTGACGGCGCAAAATGAAATGTCAAATTAATCGCTTCCGTCTATTGTACAGCAACAGGAAAGGTTACGTGAAGCAATAAGGTGATGAAACGGCTGTCAGAAAAATAAACAGAAAGCTATGATAGTTAGCGAGAAACAAACGTGTTCATAAGTTGGACAATTGTAGAAGAACGGCGAAAAGAGTTTGACGTTTGACGGCTGAGAGGAAATACGTTGAGAAATGAAATATAGATAATAGAAGCTGTAAATTCAAATAAAATGGAGTAGGGTGAATGATCACCTGCTGCTTAGGCAGACGATGGTAATGTAGAAGTAAGTAATTACTTTAATGTTTAAATTAGTCTGGGCAATGCTCGAAAATACCACATAACCAACCGAAGTTCCTATAATGATCATCAATCTACTCTTACTATTAGAGCCGCAGTATACTCAAAATCCCTCCGCGCACTCACGCATATAGTTGTAAAGCAAACACACACGCAAAATCAAATTTCAGTGAGCGAATCGGCTCCTGATGACAAGGACCCCCGGATATAAATGCATGCAGTTGCATGCTATACGCCTTCTGCTGTGTGGGTGAGTGAAGTAAAATGCACTGGCTAGCAGTAAATTGCAGGCATAAATCTCATGCTAAGTGATACTCTACTTTCACACTTTCTCTTCACGTTGCGGTGGCTTTGCAGTTTAATGCGTCGACACGTCAGTCCGTCGGCCTATGCGATGGCAGTGCCAATTTGCTGCAATGCGGCTTATTTAAATGGCGTCTGTGCGAATCTCCAACTCGAGCTCAAGCAAAAGCCGTCATAACTGGCAGAGCTGGTAGCGGTTTATGTGCATTTACCGTTGGGTGTTTGCTTACCTCCATCACTAAATTGGTAGTTTTCACTTGCTCACTAGAATATCTGTGCTGCAGGTGCTTCAGAAATCTCTTCGAAACTTATAGCAGCCGCAAACATACAGCAAAAGTTGTTGTCAGAGAAAGAATAAGAATACGCCTCTCCAAGCATACAAGTAAACACAAGATATGGAGGACCCTAGTTAACAAAAGTCACAATTTTATAAATTCAATTTATGCTCTTTTATCTTTTTTACACTTTTGAGGCGTTCGTTTTTTTACTGAAGGACTCAGGAAAAAATGTTGAAATGCGTTCTTCGTTGTCACGATTTTGCTGCGCATTTGGTGTAGACAGCGCACTTGACAGTGTCGAGATAACCTCAGCCATCTTTTGCAGAAGTTTTTGAAATTATTTTTAAGGCATCACAAGAAGAAGAAAATATTCAATGGAAAAATGTATGTCTTTTTATTCGCACATATAAATGTTCGTTTTTGTAAATTATGAGAACTGCATCTTCTTCACAAAGTGCATACATCTCTTCCCACTTATCCTTTTATGGCCTTATTATCTTTGGGTAATATATACTGAAGGAAACAGTTCGACTTTATTGTTTCCGCCTTTTTCATCGCTCAATTGCTTGTATTTTAACAATAACAGTAATGAGAACAAAATGCCACAGGAAGCGAAAGCAACGAATTCGAATTGTAGCTGCCATAACTCTCGATTGGTAAAGAACTCAGTTCCGGATAAAAATTTCCATATATGAGTTTATATTTTTCTTTGTTATGTCGGGATGATTTTAATTTTTTTATGCTAATCGTTAGATAAATATTCCACTTTTGTGCCTTACCACCTTAATTCATGTTTACAAATTTTATGTTTTTATATCTATCATAAGTTGCGATTGACGTTCGTTTACCCTTATACATATATCCCTTTTACACACATAAAGTGTAAGTAGTGGTGTAGTAAAGCGTGGCGTGAAGATGGTATTTCCCGTGGGGTCCTGCAATGAAAACTGTCAAAACAGATAAAAATAAAATTATGAGTTAGAAAAACTTTAAGCACCAAACAGTTTCAAATGCCTAAAACGTACAAGTTTAAACATTTTACTTATCGCCCATACACAGTTTTCCCAAAGCGACTGTTTACTTTCGTTGTGTTAAGGATTTGATTTAAGTGCTTCCCACATTTAACATTTCGCGTCAAATAACTGCGACTTTAAGATGGAAAACCACAAGCTAAAGTGGTTGGGTGGAATGAGGAAGCAGAGGAAAGACAAAGAAAGGAGTAATAGAATAAGATAAGATTAAAGACAGCACGAAAAATGCACCACGCCTCCTTCTTTTGGTGTTTCACTGAACTGAGGTGCAGCATTAGAGAAACCTGCGGCTACTGTGCCGATCAAATTTTTGCAGATTGACAAACAACGGCTCCTCTTTATCGCTTTAGTTTTATTTTACTACTTTTTTATTTTCATTTTACAGAATTAAATGAAAAAAATTAATTCAAAAAGAATTGCAAACACCAATTAATAGTAAGTGGAATTAAATATCCAGAAATAAGGAGTAATAAGTAGCAGTGGAAAAGTGGCAAGTAATAAGTACCTGCTGTAAATGTAAATCATTATCAAGTTAATGGGAAGCAAAAGATGGTAAAAGAGGTGGAAAAATCGACGACGATTAAAAAAAACGACTTCAGAACGTCTGGTAATGAGGATTGCATTAAGTCGCCGACGAGTTGTTAATCAGTTTATATAAATCCTTTCATAGTCGAGCGGATGGCAAAATGAGTGATATGAGTTCAATTAAAGATAGTTGTTGTTAGCCATTTCTGGAAATGCTACGCAGGGAAAGCTTAAAAACGTGAGGCAAAAACTCAAGTTCGATCTAATGATAAATTCGCATTAATCCTTCTGCTGTCATTAGTTTCTTGGTCTTGGGATCAAGTGACCTTAATTTTAAATATCAATCAAACAAGCAAAAAGATTAATATTTGTGTTAAAAACTTAAGAAGCAGTTAACAATGTGGACACCTCAGACAAGCCACTGTTTAGTACTTGTGTTTTGCAGCATCAGCCAAACAAGAACCAACATAAACAATCAAAGAAAGAGTGAAAGCTGAGGAAACACCAGGAACAACTTGACAGCACAAGAAATGCAAATTATTGCCGCAGAGTTGCGCCAAGAATGCAAAAGGACTCATTGGTGGAATGCTTCGCTTGGCTGAAAAAACTGCTCTAAATTTCTTGGCGTCCGCCATTCACAGACACCAGGCCTCTGTCGGAATTTAAAGCGTTTTCTCATTCGGGACTGAAATAATTTATGCGCAAATTTGAGAACTTAGCAACCAACGAAATGCTTAAAAATTTTATCTGACGCACAGCACGGCGTAAGAAGCTGTTGGAATTAGGTGAAAATTGAAAGAACGGAAAATCGGAAAAGACAATGTTTGCAAAAATACAAGAACTTTCCTGAAAAAATGAGTATGAAAGTATGCTTTTTATCCTTTTGATGAAGAATTGAAAAGAAAGTTAGCATATTTTTTGTCACGCAGCATCTATATTGTCTTTAAACTTTGTTTAACAGTAGAAATGGCTACTACTACCAAAAATCTACTAAACTTTCACAAAAACCTCTTTTATTCTTAGTTTTATAACGGCATCTTTAAATTGCATCGTTGCCAAGCAGCAATGTAATAAAAGCACAAAGAATAACAAGAGATTTATGAGATTATCAAAAACTCTGCAGCTTAAGTTGTAAAGACATTAAAAAGAATGCATGCTAAAGCATTTAAATATATACACTTTTTCATTTTATATGGATCTGCTGGTGCGCCAATTAATTACCATGTCGTAATTTGTAAAACTTTTTGTCCATTTACATGAAAGCAAGGGAGAAGTAAAAGAAACATTAAAGAAGCATGTAGTTATGTTTGTTATTCACCGGTGAAATTTGGAAAGAACGGTGAACTAGCAGATCCGTATAAAATGAAAAAAAAATTATTTAAATGCTTTACCATGCTCTATTTTTAATGTCAACTAAGGTAATCAGAAAAGACTAATACGAATAACAATTTGTTTCATCTACAATGTAAAATTTACTTTTAAAGTTGTTCTCATTTTAAAGCAGAAGTTGAGGTCAAAATATTCTACTTACTGTGAGTTTCATTGATGTCCTTATATACAAGTATGTGACACCTTCCTTTCCTGCTCACAAAAAAGGGTGAAATGCCTAATATGTCTAGACAGGCGTGAGCCAGTGCTTTTGAGCAGTCTTAGCTTGTAAAATCAATTTCGCTGAACTACTCCACTTCTATTTGTCAGTTTTTTTTCATTGTTGTGGCTCTGTGTTGAGTAAGGATCTGAAATATGTCTGTACTCCTATTGTAATCTTTCGTTTGTCATTACATTACATTTAGTTTGTTCTCTATTCTCTTACTTTTGTACTTTATTTTTTGATTCGTTGTTTTCCAAAAAATCCCTACATAATTATATGGTTGCATGCCATAATTAATATTTTATACCATAAACATAGCTTTCATCATATCCGGAATCTTTTCTATCCTCCATAAATTCTTAAATAATACTTATCTTTTGTTATACCATATAAATAAAGAATTTTTTCACTCAACCTCAGATGAGTTCTTCATTCGCTCACACTGCATTGCTATGTGAAACATATGTTCGATTATTTATGGCCACAAAATGAATGACAGTGAAAAGTGTGATCTCGCCTTAAAAATTAAGTGCTTAAGTGACAAAATTGCCAATTAGTCAGCTGTCATTGATTGCGTTAGCTTCTAGCAACGACAAAACTGAGAATGATCAAAGAACACCAAAAGGTACTGGAAAAAAGACGGAAACCAAAAACTTTCATCCAAACTAAATAAACCAAATGCACTCGCTTTCGCACTGTTTAAGGACAATGAACCGACGGCGACAGAGTCTGCGGCAGTGGGCAACGTGTGATATTAGTGTCAGCCAACTATGTCTTCACACACGATGGCGGCAGTCGGCAGCCGACAGGTCAAGTAGCGTAAAACGCCAGGCCGACGGCTGTGATTTTGATGGCAGTACGACGGAATGGAAGGGACTAAAATTTCGCAGTTGGCCAAATGCTGCGGCTGCAACTTTATTATCTGTTTAAGAGCGGTTCGGCGTTATTCGTGAAAATCTAGTGTCTTTATACGTAATTTATGTTTGTGCTCGTCTGTTTGGCTGACGTGCCAAAAGAGGTCAACGACATGCGCTTTCAGCTAGGCTGCCATCACATTTTTGAGCAAGTGGCGGACGCCTGGAGTATAGGAGGAGCGGAGGCAGTTGAATCCACAGACCATACTGCCACTTTTTTTCATATGTTTTTGGGATTATATTTCAGTTCCAAATTTTTTACATTGAAATTTTTGTTTACA
This sequence comes from Bactrocera neohumeralis, assembly GCF_024586455.1. Classification (NCBI taxonomy): domain Eukaryota; kingdom Metazoa; phylum Arthropoda; class Insecta; order Diptera; family Tephritidae; genus Bactrocera; species Bactrocera neohumeralis. Next base: position 2,320,400 of record NC_065922.1, on the reverse strand, counting down.
TATTTTTCTCGACATGATACCTTACATAGTATTTATATGAATATTCATATTCATATTCATATTTTTCAATGAAAATTTAATTTAATAAATTTTTGTCAGTTCTTGTCATGAAACAAATGTTATATTACGCTGCTTTATAGTAGTATAATAAATAGTAACCTCATAAGGTTGTGTGTAATTGAAATATAGTTTAACTGGCATAAACACACGTTCTTTCAATATTATCTCAGCCAAAGTTTCGCATATTGGTCGAAGTATGTTACTCATACGCCGTGGGCGACGCAATACGTTCTTACATATTTGCACATTCGCTGACGATGCTGACTTTGGTTGAACTCAGCAGGCAATACATGCTTCATTTTGTAGCATTTACATATGACAACATGATTAATGCGGCCTTTGCCACGAAACCAAGAAGAGGATATTGACATTCTTGTCGACTACTTATTCATGTATTATACATTTAAAGTCAAGCAATATTTTAACATTTATTCGTTCTTTATTTTTATATCTTAAAGCGAGTATTTTCACATCAAACAAATTACTTTCGGAATATTAAAATACTATACTAATATTGTAGTATCGAGTCAACTATACGAGTAGAGACTGGAGTCCACATGTTCGTACCTAGGGACTTGAGAAGTTCTGTTGAATTTAAACAATTTCGATCTTAAATTGGCATGCTCTGCAAGCTATGTGGTATTGGAAATTTGAAGAGCAACATAGTTTACTATGCAACTCTCTTATGAGCCTTATATTTGATGTGTTGACAAATGCGGGAGTAAAGTAACTCACATACAAAGAAAGTTCCAAAGTAAACAGGACTTAAAAAAAAACAGAACAAATGGTTTTTCCGCAAAATCAATTTATTTAATTCAAAATAGTATCCTTCTGCTTCAATACAGCTTTTTGCACGGTCCAAAAGCATGTCGAGCGAGTGTTTTAGCTCGTTGGCCGGTATGGCCGCCAGTATGCCGGTGCAAGCCTTTTGAATGACCTCTACGTCTGCATAACGCTTTCCTTTCATGGGCAAATGCATTTTTTCGAAAAGGAAGAAGTCGCACGGTGCCATATCACGTGAATACGTGGAGTGGTTAATGGTTAAAATGTGATTTTGGTCAAATAATCGGTCACAAGCGTCGATCGATTTGAGCAATTTTTGGTCGTCAGTCAATTTGTGCTGAACCAACCGTGCACACACCTTTCGTAAGCCCAAATGTTCGGTAAAAATGCGATAAATCGATGTTTTGTTTCCATTTCCATGAATTTCAATTATGATTTCGGATGATTTTTGATGAATTCACGCACAGCTTCGATGTAATTTTCGGTGATCCCGGATTTTGATTGGCCCACATGTTGATCGTCATTTATGTCCTCACGAGCACTTTGAAAACGAAACCACTTATGCACTCTGTTACGGGATAGGCAATCAATGCCATAAGCTCAAAATAAGCAGGTGCAGAAAATGTTGTCGTTTTAAAAATTCTATAAACCGGACGTTTTGGTTTTCA
>NC_065922.1:2221684-2318789 GCF_024586455.1 Bactrocera neohumeralis | reverse complement strand
AACTGTCTGTCGACTCTCTGTGGACATTCGTCGACTGCTGGCTGCCATTTTGACTTGGACTTTAATCAATATTGCACTGTTTTTGCCAATAACCGTAAATTTTACCGTTGGTCCTCCGCTTGCTTCCCTTTATTCTCACGGCATTTAGCTACTATCCCGGAATTGCCCATCTCTACAGTTAAGTTGTGCATTTGTTGGAAATTTAATTTCATTCCATTTCGTAATAACTTTTGTAACCGCCTGTTCCACAGCGAAAATTCGATTTTCTTGAACGCTTGTCAATTATAGGGTCAATGGAAAACTGCAGATTGATGGCGCTGCAGTTACAACACCGATGAAATGGTGGGGAATAAAAATCGCCAGAAAAATGAAAGAGCGATGTGGTAATTGCTATGCATTTGCAAGTAACTGCAATGCCCGAAAAATCCAAAAAAATATGTGGCGTTGATGTAGCGAGGGAGGCTTTGTCAAAGTGATAAAGAGGTTTAACACTGTAGTGAGGCTTGTTGTGGAGTAAAATAGCACCTCTCTCTCAGATTTAATTTTTCGGGAAAGTTTTCGAAAGTGTGTCAGAGTAATTGTACACTGCATTATAATATCAAGAACTTTATATTTTGTGAAGTAGTTGAACACGTTTTGACAAAAACTCCCTTTTACACTCGGTCATGTATGTTATCGGAAAGCAGTAAGTAGAAAAAAAGCCTGTCCACTGGAATGAATTCGCAAGCGAAGTGAATAACCTCAAAAGCTACTGAAGCCCAATATCACCAAAAGAATTAAAAAATGAAAACAGAAACCGAACTAAATACAAAATTGCACATAATATTATTATGCAAAAAGAGAAAAATACCATAAATGACCTGAAACTAAATAAATTCGTGGCAACAACAAATGCGGATTATTGCAATAAAAATAAATAACAGATGACACAACAGCAATAACAAAAACAGGTACAACCCGAGAACAATCCAATGCAGCTCCTTCTCCTCAAAACTAAACGTAATGCCGAAGCAGGAAGCAAACACCAATATGAAGTGGAGCAGACCGTCAGGAAGGATTATACAAACCAAACGTGCACAAAAAATATGAATGACAAAAAAACAGATTGCACCAACAGACACGGAGAAAGCTTTTTATGCTTTTCTGTTAGTTGGCAAGGAAGATGTCACAGAAAGAAGGTACATCCTTTGTATCTTCCCGAACAACAAGCAAGCCCACTTAAGCTTCGCAGAAGGCATGAATTACACACGCTGATGACGGTTGGCGACAAGTCGACTGCGGAGATTTGGGTCAACGCAATATATAGCATAATTTCGGAAGTGAGGACATACATTTATGCTGACATGTACATGCATGTTAGTGTGTTTAATACATGAGGAATGGGCGGATAGGTACCTGAAGATATGACGGAAGCCTAGTTGTCGTTCAGAAGAACAATAAGGGCAAGAACATGGCTAATTCAAAAGACCGTGTTTGGATGCTGTTTTCTTCGCATTAGTTTGTACTGATCGGTGAAACCAGTTTCAACGTATTCTTTTACTAGCAGTAGTAGTCTCCTGTGAATCACATTTAAAGTAAAGTCTTCTGAATTTACAATTTAAATTATTTTTTAAATGTCCGATTTAAAGCAAGTTGCTAAGCAAAACCTACTGAGCTGTTTTATCAGCTTTTTCTTGAAGTAAATTTGAGCATCACGCACATTTCATTTAAAAACTTTCAAATGTCCTTCCTACACTTTATCCTTAGATACAAAAACAAAAATACAGCTCATTTTACAATTGATCTCAGCTATTTTTACATGACATTTTAATTATTTCTTTTTACGCGAAAGTCTTCATTTAATTTTTCGAATTCATTAGAGCCAAAACTTGCAAAGCTTTGTTAATCTCTTAATTTGCTTATTATTTTAATTTGCCTTCCACTTCAGGGCACAGGTACAATTCATTTCTTGAGCAAAGTAATTGTAAGACAAAGAATTCTTTTTGAAAGTTCAAAGCGGGAATTTCTTAATTTTAAAAGAGCACCTCCCTTGCTCCTACCGAGACTTGCCGATTTTTAGTGAAGTTGTAGTGCCTCATGGCAAGAAATGTGTAAACTATTTCTTTTTCCCTATATCTTTAAATTTCACTGAGAGTTAAATGTAAATCTCTTGGCAATACCATTTCAAAATGTAAAAGTTCTAAGAAGTCTCTATTACGAACAAATAAAGCTAAATGTGTTGCACTCCCACAAAAAAACACAATATACCAGAGAGGAGTGGGGCTTAACAACTGATAAGGTGCAGCGACCGCATTTTTTTGTTACTCACCACTAAATATTTTTATATTATTTGAAATATATCTCAATTTCTTATCTCTTACTTATTCCTAAGTTCTGGAGACGCGAAATTTCGTTTCTGCAATTTTCAGCTTCTTTGATGCCAACGTCCTGTTATGCCGTTGAGCTTTTCGCTGGCTTCGCACAGGTTTCAAATAAATTAAATTAGTTCAAACTTCAAATGCCGACAGAGTGGAGGCATTCATTTTTTATTACTAAAGCTATTAACATCCACACTCGCCGGCATCACACTGGCTATTAATCACATCGTCAACGAAAAGTAAACTCTCCAACCAACGTGTGCTTCTCCACTAATATGGCGCTTAGAAAAACGGCCAAACAAATTACCTGAAAACACTTCGGAAACAAACAGCGCCGTGGCATTTAATTGTTCGTTTTGTATTCATTAAAAAAATATAAAATTCCAAGTTACTGAAAAGCGAAAAAGCTTCAGAGACACAAAAGTCCAGGAGAAGCACAAAGGCACTCGTTTCATTAAAAGGGTGTGTGCAACGCCCCAGAAGTTTATATCGCGGCATTTAAAGACGTTATTTGTGTGCTCAAATACCATTTATTCAGGTATTTCACTAAAGTAAATATCTTCAACTGTTTCGTTATCCAAACGCCAAGCAATTGTCGATGAAAATCTAAAATTTAAGTCACTAAACGCAAAGCTTCAGAGACTAATGACAGCCATTGAGGTCCGCCCAGGACAGAAAAATCAACAAAGCAGCACAAAACAGAGTTGGGAAAGGGTGTGTGATTCAACGAAGCAGAAGTTAAATACCTGTATTTAAAGACGTTATTTGTGTGGACGAAGCAAATTTATTTGTCAACATTTACCACTTTTAAAGTAAATGCATCAATGAACGAATTGACTGTGTGTTGCAAATTTATCGAAAAGCAAACTTACCACCGCAAGAGGTTATAATCATATGAAAAATAGAAATGATTCGTCCACTTTAGAAAAATGTCCAATTTCAGAGCTTATTATAGATGCTCAATCAATTTTTTGTTTTAATATAACTTTTTTTTTTTCCTTTAAAGCAAATTTTTTTGTTGTCTTTTTATGTGTAAATTACTGCAAATTTATTCGATATATTGAAAAGAAAAATTAGAATTACATATATCAGGATTGTTTGGCGGTTCTGTGTGTGCAAACAAATGTGAAAAGTTTTCTTAGTTTTTCTAGAAAACCATTTTCAAAGTGCAATGAAGCTTTAATAGCTTTATTTCCATTTATTTCCAAAAGAAAACAATGCCATTATGTTTCAATCATTTGCAAAAAAAATTGCCTTATGGTTTGATCAAATTTAGATGGTTTATATCTACATGTGTAAATGGAAATTAGACCATATTGTTTATCTCTCATTTGGATAAGACCATTATTATCTTATCCCGCATGGCCTTAATCGCACCCCAATTTCATAGACCACCAAATGGCTGCTTAGCTTTCATTTCTTCCACTTAAGAATGTGGATCAATGGAAGAAATGGATTCTAATATAGATAATGCCAATTGTTTCAAATAAATTTGAACATTTTCCACTTAATTCGACATCACTTTTCTGCTGGTATTTCGACATAAAGTTAAAAGATATCTGCCTCCATTAAGCTAACTTACAGCATGCTTTATCTCATTAAGCCAATTTGTTCGGGAAAAATTAACGATTTTCGCGGACGCGGCTGTCAGACATTTGACCCTAACAACAACAATGTTGGATTTAATTAGGCGATTTGGAGTTTGCTCTACTAATTTCCTCCCATTTTTACAATGTGAGTAGGCAGCCCATATTTAACGGTATCTGCAGCGTGTGAACACCATTAATGTGATTATACTGAAGTGAGCTCATCCATCTCCTTTGGTGCTTTACAAATGCGGTACAATTAACAGCTGCTAATTTGCTACAGTAAAAGCTTTGCATTCATTCATAACTGAGCTGGTCTCAAATGAGCTTAATCGATCATTTATAGGGAAACCTTAAACGAGTATCTCTCTTCCACATAGCAGAATGTTCAAACATTTCAGTCGGAATATCATAGTTTACACTGAATGTAAGCTCTGCGATATTCTCACCAAACTACGACCTTCTCGAACTAACCGTCCAATGTAGATTGTTTTTCACTATATTTATTTAATCTTTCCACCCGAAAATTTTAGGTACTGACACGATTTTCTCATGCATTCTCCTTGGAATGAAATAAATTTTCAGAAGAAAAATATCGCTGTCTAGACTAGCCTAATTGTAAAGCCCCTATTTTCCCCACATTCACTTTAAAAAGCAATAAAGGGAACAATGCCCTAAATCGCTAATGTCAACTGCTGACATCCTCACACACACATGATCTTCTGCGACAACTTTTATGAGCTAATCAAATTTCAAAATCGATATCCTCCTGCCATCACATTGCAGTCCTTTGTTGTCCCGTAAAGTAGCGAACAGGTGAGCAAATAGAAATTCTGCTGCAAATAATGTGTTGTTAGTTATTTTCCGTTTCAATAGCACCGTTATCGTGCTAACCTCATTGTCAAAGTAAGTCCAATGACGGTGTAGTTGGGGAGGACAAATTCAATTTTGAAACACAATAACAGCGGGCAACGGTGCAGGTGACGTCCCGAGTGCCACATACTCCCGTATTTTTACAACGAAGCAAGGGATATGAGAAATTGGTTAGAGAAGTTGACAACAGAAAGCAAAAAAGCAAGCAAAGTGATAGAAGCAATCATAAACATAATCTACCAACAATGCGTACAAAATACCCGTTTTATTACCGTTTTACTACAGGAATAGCAATGACAACGCAAGCCTTGTACAATCACAACGCGAAGCGCTGTCGCTATGTAGCGCATGAAACGCTCCAAATGTGCAACAAATCGCTGACAAAAGAATACCGCCACAAAAACACCGACTGAAGCAAATAAGACATCTCAATAAGGAAAGTTAAATCACAAGAAATGTGCGTTATGTCAACACAGCCCCTAATCTCTCCTCATTCACACTGCTTCTTGGCTCAGTGTGATACGCTCAGGAATAACCGAGATTTCGCCCATCGCACTGTAAATAGCTCATCACATTTTGATGATTCCACCTTTCGTTTTGCCGTCATTTTTCCTTTCATCCTCAGCCTTCCATTTGTCTCAACCACTTCTTCTGATGGTTTCCCGTTTTAAATTACCTAAATGATGTATAGCCAGAGTGGCGACCGAGAAGTTGGAGTGGCGCTTCCGATTTATTTTACCCACAACATGTACAATGCTGTTGCAAATGTACGCATGTTTAACTTCTTCCCCACGGCATGAGACACCACAAATAATAAATGCGGGCGGCGCTCAAATCAAACACTTAACAAAACCAAAACCCAACAGTCACTTCCGTAAAACGGAGTACAACTTTTAACATTTTTATATTGTGTTTTTGCTGGTTTCAAACTTCTACTATACCAAATACAAAGAACTGATTTTATTTAATCTTTTTTCGTGCATTTTTATAACACTTTATTTTAGTTTTAATTCTATTTTTTTCCTCTATTTGCAGTTTGCGCAGCTGGCCCACATGATAAACGCCTTCTTCACGCCCTGCTCGACAACTGCAACAGTCTGGAACGACCCGTAGCAAACGAATCCGAACCACTGTAAATGAACTTTGGGCTGACGCTAATGAAAGTCGTCGATGTGATGAGTACTGTTTGTCTTTCACTCTTCTTTTTTGGAAGTAAGTAGGTGTTACCCATATCACATGCTCTCATACATTAATCAGAAGTCTAATATGCAAATTACCTTTTAATACGTCCTCCAGTATGCTATACTGAAATCAGTGCACGAATAAACAAAGGCAATCAAGCGGGTATTATTAGGAATTATTTAGCCTTCAATTAGACTAAAAATATAAACAATTATTTCATATAAGCGTCATCCGAACATATAATTATACTTTTGCGTTATGTAAAAAGCTTAAGAATGCGAACTTCAGTATTAAGTGTTTTGTATAAACATATTAAGCACATTGGTATTGGTATTTGCTACATTTAAATAAACCAAAGAGAGCATTATAGCTTTCGGAGATAGTGGTAAAATGCATATTAGAATGAAAAAACGCATTTTGTGAATTTATTTCATCAGCAAAAACGAACAAGTATCACTTTACGAAAAGTAGATGAACTAAACTCGAGTCCTTCAAATATTCTCACTTCTTTCCTTCTTTTAGTTTCGGCCATGAACGTTGCCAAAGCCTTTCTGTGATCTGTGGAGCTTTATCCGCAATTACCTTGGAAACGCAAATAACCTAGTTGGTAATCACGACTACAACAACGCTCATTCAGTGTATATTTCTTTTACACAGATTTACCATAACTACTCCCTAATAAAATCGCTAATTAAAAGAACATTGAAGAATTTTTTAAAATTAACTAAAGTGAGGCATTTGAAAATGCGAACCTCCATGAGCACTGTAACGGAAATGAAACGGAAAGGGGAAACTGCTTATAGTAATTTCACCAACACAGTGCAATGATAAGCAAAGATTCCGGAATAAAACATAAAACCTAAAAAACTGAGCAAAGCGAACAATCATCAAGGTACGGAACAGTCGCAGCAGTGAATCTTAATGCCTCCATTAGACCAAAGATGCAGCTGCGCCTATTGTTTTTGAACGTTTGGCGCCTTTATCTTACACTGAATCGAGCCTTCTGGGTCATTTGTGCGCTTTTGTTTCTATATGCCTTTGTAGTTTTACTAATAAACTCTTACACTACTACTTTGTCGTTAGTAATTTAATTATCACTTGAGTGGAGCGACGACACTATACTCGTAGTGTAGAAGTCAATGCACTGTCGCTGCGAACCACATGGAATTGCTTTCCTAATCATCAACAATAAGCCCCTATACGTAGGTTGCTATACATATATATTTCTGGCCTAATAATGTCAATAGGCATATTTATCAACGAAAATGGTTTTTTTTTTGTTATTCCGTTGACGGCTGTTTTTGGACGATTCGGCCACATTCGTTGTCATTTAACTATAGGACGGTGCTTCGCATGCAAAGATTTTAGTTCATCATGCATGATAATCCACGTCGAAAGTTGTGGAAAATGATGCCGAAAATTTCGACCATTTTTTCGAGATGAATTTTTTAATTCCCTGTAAATAAAACAATTCACGATTAAATGACAAAACGTTCTGAGCGATGTTATGCATAAAAATGGATGTCAGTTTGCACCTGGCAACACATAACAGAATATATAAAGTAGATATATACATAATATATTCAACTTTTCTTTTCGACCATTTAATTTAATATATGTTCCCCTTAATTTCGAAATTCAGAATTTCCAACGAAACATCGAGCCTATGTCAGATGTAGGGCGACACACGTCTGTTTTCCCGAACTCTAATTATTTTAGGGGCATATCTTTTCAATTTTCACTTACTTCTTCTTACTTTATTTGTCTTGTTACGACTATTATTTAGCAATGAAGCCTAAATTGATATCGCAAATCTGTGAAAAACTTTTTGGACTTGCAGGTATCTTTTTTCCATTCTTCACACAGGAATTTCAATTTCGAGTACATTTTTTTCACCAAAATAACAATTTTTATACTAAAGTGTCCAATATGTTTTATTTCATCGTCAAAGTTAAAGGAACTCAGCGCCATAGTTTATATAAGGTAATCCTTTGGCGCTGAGTTTATTATTTATAATATATTTTAAAGTCACTATTATGGGTACTGATAAAGTCAAGTCTACACCTCGCAGGTTATTATTACTTATATTCGCTGATTAGGGCAAATATTAATTGATACTATCTATTTTCATGCCGCTATAACGTTGGAAGGACAAAGGGGGCTTCTTACCCTTCTTTAAAACTCACTAAGTATTTAACATATGTCTCATTCCACAAGCAAATATGCCACGAATTTTAACAAAAGTAGCCTTTTACATTTAGCAAAATAGCATTATATAGTCTATTATATAGGGAAGTAAGAGCGATGTCTATCTACGTGAACAACAAAAAAAAAATTTTAATTTATTTTTGGGGCCAAATAAGTTCTTCGAACTCGTTCATTTTTCAAAATTACCAGCAAATACATTAAATTTCATTTCATTAAATTTCACTTAACACTCCGATGAATTAACTTGTAGTACCTAAAAATTAATGGTCTTCAGAATTGAAAGCAGAAATTGCAGATGGTGTAAGGAAATAACATTCGACTTACGACTTTTTCCAATCCGAAAACCAATCAAAACAGTTTCATTATTTGTATTGTTCGCAGAGGAGGCGTCACGTAGTTTTGCTATACTTTATGACTTACGTAATCAACAGTGTTCTTATTTTCCACTTCACACAGTATGGCGATAATGTATCAATTTTGTACGTGCTTCATAAGGGCGTCCAACATGACGTATGAGAAACATTCGGTTACAATATATTTTTGTCTGACCTTTCTACAACTGTGCCAAAGTCCAACCATGTAATTGGTAATTAAACTGACTATATATTGGTGTATTTAGTATTTTGTATAGTGTTTAATTACATATTTGGTGAGTGTGTGGCCTTCTGGTGACCTTTTCAGAACCAGCTTCAGCTCATATTTGTTACAACGTGTAAGGAAGACTTCTGAATCTTCGAAGAACGTGAGAAGTTCATTTGAAAAATGAAAGATTCCACTAGTATACACAAACATATTTATTTTTTTTTTTGTCTATTTACTAATTGAACTACAAACAAGTGTATTATAGTAATGTGATAAAACGAAGATTGTTGACTCGGTGAAGACAAATTGTTGAAGTACTTGTATTATACGGCAACGACGTGAAATTTGAATAGATTTTAGATTAATTTAGATTTAGATTGTGAACAATATCGATGGTTATGATGATGTTTTACAGTCCTTACGTGTTTAAACAAATCACTCAGATAAACTGGCAATACATCATAATAACTGTAAAGCAACGATGTGACATAATTATTCTGAGTTTGGCACATAATCTGTCAACAGCTATCAACGGCAGCCAACTTGATTCAATGTCACATGTTTACGTCACCACAATAACATCAGTGCAGACAAACAAGATTTCATACACACATTGAAAATAAATTATTTTCTTCCTACGTGTGTGGTTCATGGAGTAAATGTATATTAGATGTTCTCATGCCAAGGTTTTTTAACTGCTTATGGATATACTTAAGGTAGTAGTCTGGTAACTTGGGTTCAAAAAATCAAAATTTTTTTTGGCTTAATTTGAAAGTACAATGTCTTGAGAATACATTGTGAAAATTTTCGACAAAAATTAGAAATATTTCGGGAGTTATAATGAGTTTCCTAGAGCATCTCGGAGTTCTCTCTCTCGGAGTTGTTGAACTTTAAACGCGTTTTTCTCAAAACATTGTTTTTCTGGTCGGCCCGGGTCCTAACTTTTTTTCTACTCAACCGATTTCTTTCAAATTTTAACAGGCTGTTCTACACTTATGGTTCTCGTCGGTACTAATGAAGTTTTTTTCACCCCTAACTTTTTATTTTACAACCCTTTCTTTGCTAAAATAAAAGACTCTTTTTTCAAAGTCCACCATTTTGTTATTTACCATTGAAATTTAATTTCAGCAGTTCCGACCAGAATGACATGTCTATAAATTAAGAATAATCAAGAATATTTGATTTCAGATAACGTCAAGAGCCAAAATCACCCGGGCCACCCACGTGCATTTTTTTTGAGGTTCCAACTTCGAGTGACAATAATAATAGTAATAATGTATTACATTTTTTCAAATAAACTTTTGTTTATTTTTTCAGTATGTAAATAAAAACACTGTAAATATTCAAGACAATTCATTTTTAGTTTCCTATAAAAAAACACGCTCTAACGAAGTCATGAAAATAGGCGTACGTTACCAGACTACTACCTTAGGTGAAAATACAAATGTATGTTTTTGACATATCCCTCATTAATACCAGAGCGTTTCGATTTTTGTGCCAAACTCTGACATATTTTACTAAAATAAGAGCTTGTAAGATTCAGTATTCAGCTGTGCCTTATATTATTCTGAATGTGGCATGTTCGTAGCTGTAGTAGCTTATCTGTAAAAGAGCACACATCTCTCTTCTCTTTCTTAAAAAAAAAAAATTATGTAAAACTTTGAAAAAATATACCGGCTGTCACTTTTAAATATTCCTATTGTTTATTTTGAACATTCCTTTCCTTCATTTCCCAGTGTTAAATATTTTCACACATTGCATTTGTGTCATTTTGGGTAGTTGAATTTGGGTACTCGAATACGTCTTTACACTTGAATGGGGTTTCTTTCAGCATCTTAATTGGCGTAGACACCGCTTACGCGATTATAGCTTTCTTGCAGCATAGTTTTATATTTTTGCGCTTAAAGAGCTGCCTTTTGTGATTTGCCTTTGTTTCTGTCGAGCCAAAGACACACTTTGCATATTCCAGTGGATAGTTGAATAAAGGAGTACCACCAATGTGTACTCGAATACGTCTTTACACTTGAATGCAATAAAAAATTATTTAGCTAAATCATTGTCTACTTAACACGTCAACGATAAAATGCTAAATCGACAAATTATTAAGTGACGTTAAATGTTTGTGAAATCTGTAAACAATTAATTACGTAATTATGAATTCAGATTAATTTTAATTAATAATAATCAAACACCAAAGCAAACGAGTATGTTGTCGTCATTGGTTTCTATTTATTTAGAGAACGCCAACAAGCGGCAATTTAGGAAAATGTTGCAACTGTCAAATTTGTTGACGCTAACAATATATTGTTGTTGTGACACATGTTGTGTGCTTCATATGAATGTGTAAGAGCGAGTATGTGTGATTTTGTGCTCTTCAGCTTTCGATATTTCGTCGTTTCTAATTTACTGACTAATTGTGCTATCGTTGTGTGGTTTAGGTTGGCGGACGTATTTTCCACAATTTAAAAAAAAATATTTTAATTTTTCGTTTTAATTTACACGATTTCTCTTCCCCTTACAGTTCCCATAGTTGTTTTTTATTTAATTTATTTTCGAACATTTACGAATGAAATAAAATCAAGTTAAGTGCACAAATTATTTTTTAGTAATATAAGTAATTAATTGCCAATCAATATAACACTATGAGTTATTCTTGGAAAAATTTCACTTAGAATGTTGAGCGGGCATAAAGCATCGTAAAATCGTAACATTATAAATTTCTATACTTGGTTAATTAATTTGTTGGATTACATACAAAAATGAGTTTTCACATTTACAATTTTCAATGTTATGTTTTCGGATCGTTAAAACTTATAACTTTATGAGACTATGTGAAACCCTTAAGTGTTCATATATAATGAATTGAATGTAAGCTTATATTTTAATAGGAAATAATACTTAGTCATTTTATAAGTAATTAGTAAGCAAGCGTTGTTAAAATAAAAAATGTAATTACTCAATAATCTCCTTCTTATTAATTTCCAAAATATTTCTGTATACTCGTACTTATAATTTCGAAATCTCAGTTTCCCGCTTATGTGATTTGAAAATACCGCAACTCCACCAATATTCATTTGTGACCAGGTGTCGATTTGCTACCAAAAGTCATTTTTAAACTTCAATTCATTCAAAAAGCCTCACCAACTGCAGTTATAGATAAAATACATCTTCTACTATCTACATAAGAAATATCAAATGAATTCAAAAAATTCTCCTTACCTCCTCGCTCACGTGAGAAGAACAAACTTCTAAGCAAAATCTCATTTAAATTATTTTACAATGACTTGTACACCGAAACCCGTATACTTATTTATACATATATATTTAAGTGCCAATGATTAGGTTAAACTTTTTATATTCGAAGCGCTGCATTAATTTTGCACTTTAATGCTGTATGCCTTTGCAAATTATTTTTTTAGTTGAAGAGTTATGTAACTATTGCAGGGTAGTTACGGTAACCACCTGCTCCCAACGTAAATTCAAGTCAAGCAGTTTACAAAACAAATTGAAATAAAGGCCAAGAACTTTCAGAAGATTTACAACTTTTCCTCTCACAACTCACCTCGGATTTTAGAACTCGATTGAAGATTTCTCGGCTTATTCGGATGGTAGCCATGTACCTTTTCTTGCGGTTTACTACAAATTTCAAGATGTAATCAGGCGTTATCAATGCGGCGAGAAGCATTTACTTTATAAAGCAAACTGGCCTGGAAGCTTATAAGCACTACATAAATACCTTTTCACTAAGCCAATTTCACTTTACTTCAGGAAGAATGAGACGAAGAGTTACATTGAAAATGAGCAATTCTACAGCGACCAGAAGCGATTTATGCAAAGGAAGTGAAATTTAGAGATGTGAACTCAGCGATTCCACGTGTATTACACGACCACCGCAAATAGATTTTTTTCTAAGTGAAAGTGCCACATATCAATTTCTCATTTGCTCAAAGGCAGCACGAATATTTCTAAACAGGTCACAGCCGTTGCAGCTGGATAGGTATGAATTTTGAAAAAAATATAATTTATTTGAAAACAATTTGAAGCTCTGCTGTTGTACTTTACGTGACGTGAAAATCCCACGAAATAATGGAGAATCGGAACCTGAAGAGGCAACGAGGATTGTTGTCACCAAATTATGATAAATGTAACATTAAACCCAAATTAAGAGCCTCAGATGTTGAACTAAAACTTGAATGAAAGGCAAAGCGAATAGTGTCGAAAGAGATGAATGCTCTGAAAAGTAGTGAATGGCAGAATGACGCACGTCAAAAACAAAAAATGAGAACGCCACAAAATGCAATCACTTCTGATCAAAGTCAACGTTACAGCGCTTACAACAATAAAACTTCTAGAGCATAACAAACAGTGATGGTACCGCCAAGTGGTAAAACTACGAAATGTTTCGATATTTAGGTGGCAGTAGACGAGCTTTGAAATAAATCAGCAGCAAATATGTAAAGACACTCACGCTGCTTGGACGCAGTAACCTTAAACCAAAGAAAAGTAACAACAACAAAGGGCAATAAAGTAGTTCACTGGAAGCGGGTCTTTTTGTATTCCGAAATGAAGCCAGAGCAAAAGAGGAAACGAGGGCGAATACTAATCCCTGATAATTGTATTAACAGTCTGAACGTTACCCAAAATTTACTGCAAATACTCGCATTTTGCTTGCTCATAGTACACACACACGCATACCGCGCGTTAATGCATCGCTTCAACTACACATTCTCACACATATACACTGACAGACATTGCTTATATTTTAGATGCATATCGCTGTGCTTTGTGTTGCTGTTGATATTTTCTTTCTAAGCCCATTTCGTTTGTTTTTATAAAAAATCAGTAATTTGCAGAATTTATGCAACACGAAAGTTCGTTTAAATATTTATTATCTCCTCTTTCGGAAAGTAAAAAAGACACAATGTTTGCAACTAAAATCAGCGAATCAGACTAGCAAAAAACTCAAGCAAATGTAAATGTAAATATTTGCCACTAAAATATTTAAATAGAGAACCCAGCAACGGTATGACCAACGTTAACCACCACAACAGCACACAGTCCTGTGATTGCACGCAAATGTTGCCTATGCGCTCATGCCCACCGCCGGCCAAAACACGGAATATATATTCTAAAAACAATAACAAAATAAAGTAAATAAATACAGAAATTATAAATTAGAGCTAATATGGTTGCTAAAATAAATTATCCAAACTTAATCTGTACTACTTTTCACAGACAAAGCACAACTAGGCAAATATGTATGATTTCATACTTTTTAAAGTCGCTTAAATTCTTATTTTGCAGACAGACGAGCAAGCTTTACGCCTGACATTACGGACATCAGGGTAATCTTTTAATTTGGCTATGAACTTCCATTGTTGGAGGTAACCACGAGACCTCAAAAGCTCAAATTTAAAGGCTTAGGTGTCGCATGATAAAGAAAGCAATCCATTGACATCTTGGAACAAAATAGCATCGGGAGAAATTTGAGTTTAGTCATCTGGCCTCTGTTTAATTGAGGTGAGTAAATATATGAACTGTGGGGATGAGTAAGTTCATTCCGGTATCTTAAATAAAGATTTTGCACTTAGATTCGGCTCATTTAATAAATCAGCACTTTTACTGATTCCGATTCCTTTCTAGTGAAAACCTGCATCCGATTTTGTTATTGGCGAAAAAGCCGTTCTAGCACCTGCTTATGAGGAAACTGCAAAAGAAATAAAATTAATTGTAATATTCATACTTTAAACCAATGTCTAACTCAAGACTTAATAATAATAAAAGTGTAATGAATAAAAGTTTACTTTCATTCATAAAAAACGGAAAATGGAATTCCAGGTAAGATTAAAATGAGGCATAAATTCCTGAAGGACATAAAATCAAAGCAAGACTTAGGGGTCAATAATATTGCTATCAGCTCAAGAAAAATGGAGAAGAAACGCTTGAAACCTGTATCTCAAATATTAATTTTGAATGAAAGTATTAGTTTTATTATATCCATTTATATTCAGGCGCATTTTCATTTTCATATTAGGAAGTTTATTTTTTGCGTCCACAATTAAACAAACACATTCATGTAACCGATGTGATTATGCACAAGGAACATAATTAAAAAAAATAAAAATTGTATGAGTGAAAAGAGATAGTCGAGTGGTTACCTACAGTCAGCCGCATTGCTTCTCCGCAATTTTATTTGCCTGCAATTTGAGAGCACCCATAACCAGCTTTTGGTATACAGCCAGTCACTAGCCAGCTCTATACTGACTCATTTGTGAATCTAAAAGTGGGTGTGTTAGCATCATTCAAGGCTCCAGTATATCATATCACCAGTATAAACATAGTTAAGCCGACGGCTGTTTGGTTTTGCATAAAAACTTTTACCGAAACGTTTCAATTGATGAAACAAGTTTATGGCGATGACTGCCTATCCCGTAGCAGAGTGCACGAGTGGTTTCAACGTTTTCAAAGTGATCGTGAGGACATAAATGACGATCAACATGTGGGCCAATAAAAATCCGTGATCACCGGAAATTTCATCGAAACTGTGCGTGAATTCATCAAAAATCAGCGGAAATCATCATTGAAATTCAATGGAATGGAATTGAACATCTCCAAAACATCGATATATCGCATTTTGACCGAACATTTAGGCTTACAAAAGGTGCGTGCACGTTTTGCTCGGCACAAATTGACTGACGACCAAAAATTGCTCAGAATCCAACATTTGTAGGACGATAATTCACCTGATATTGCACCGTGCGACTTCTTCCTTTTCCGAAAAATTCATTTGCTCATGAAAAGAAGTCGTTATGCAGACGTAGAGGCCATTCAAAAGGCTTGCACCGACATGCTTTCGGAACGTGAAAAAGCTGTATTGAATTAGAAGGAGACTATTTTGAATAAAATGAATTGCTTTTGGCGAAAAAACCATTTGTTTTGTTTTTTTTTAAGTCCTGTTTACTTTGGAACCAGTAATACGTATTGTTGCGATTTTTTATTTATTGAATAAAATTAAAAGCAGCTTAAGCCAAATTAAATACATATACATATGTAAGTAAGCGGTGCATTCATTCAGGTTCTGCTACCAGCTCGTGATTTTCCGGTAGTAAAGTCGCCATCATGAAACCGTGAATATGAAGCGATCCTAGTTAACTCATGCGCTTCTAAACAACTCAAAACGGAGTGTGGGCACAATGACAACTACAATTTTTTCTGTTTTTATTAATATTGACACGTTGTTGCTTCATTTGCCACATCCGACTTGATTTATGCCTTGTTTGTTTTAGATGTGGCAAATTGCAAGCGGATGCTAGATGATGAATGAATGAGAGCAACTGTAAGTGTGCTCTCTCACACATGACTTCTGAGCGACAGTCTGTGACTTCGGTGGAAGGGGCTTTGGAAGTTGCGAATAGGTGAAATTAATTGGTTTTGCGGTGAAAGGTTTTGTGTTACAAGAACTTCTTTGAAAACAATTTATATATATTTGCATGCACTCAATGATGTGAGAAAATTACGCTGGCTTGATAGGAAATAAATTTCACTAACGAGTTCGTATTCTGTTGTAACTGAAAAAAAAATTTACTCTAAACCTAAACAAATTTATGAATTTCTTAAGCATATACAGTGGAACTTCTTTACAGTGAGCATCCCTACAATGAAGCTCTCCCTATAATGAAGTCATTTTGAAGACACAGCTTTTTGGTTCTACTTTCGGTGCATTTTTGTCTCCTTATAATGAATTTCTATATAGTGAAGTTTTCTATATAATGAACAAATTTTACTGCTTGAAAATCAAGCTTCATACGTTTTTGTCTCCGTATAGTGAATTTTTTCAAATATGTTTTCGGTTACACTCAATTATTTGTAACTGCGTATTCTCAGAAATAAACGAAATGTAATACGGGGAATCCCAAAATGAAAATACATACATATGTACATTGTAGTAGGAGTTCAGTTGTGTTAAGAAATTGAAGTAAAAATTACGCATCGAAGCAGCATTTCCCTTGAAAAAAAGTTATTAATTATTAACAAAGTTAAAGAAGGGAAGGTACGAAAAAAGATATTGCTAATCAGTTTGAAGTACTTCCCAGCACTTTATCAAATATTCTAAAAAATAAGGAAATGATTTTGAAAAATGTAGAAGATGCGGCAATTAGCGTAAAACGCAAAAGGCTTCGAACTTGCCAGGCTTCGACGCCAACCTACAAAATCGCGAAGAATGGGTAATGAACGTTTTACCAAGATTGATTGAAAATTACAACGCAAACGACATCTTTAATGCCGATGAGACTGGATTGTTTTTCAAATGCCTGCCAAATAAAACACTGACATTCAAAAATGAACAATGCTTTTAGGGAAAACAAAGCAAGGAAAGAATAACTGTCATGGTGGGAAGCAATGTGACTGGATCGGAAAAACCTAAATTGCTTGTAATCGGAAAGGCGAAGAATCCGAGGTGCTTTAAGGGAGTAAAATCGTTAGATGTCGATTATGAGTTTAACAAAAAAGCATGGATGACCAGTGAGATTTTTACCAAATGGATTCTAAAGCTGGACAAAAAATTTGGTAAACAAGACAGGAAGGTCTTACTTTTTGTTGATAACTGCACTGCGCACCCTAGAGATGTAAAAGACAAGCTAAAAAACATTCAGCTTGCTTATTTTCCTCCCAACATGACTTCGTTACTGCAACCAATGGACCAAGGCATTATCTATAACATGAAACAACATTACAGAAAACGTATTTTAACGAATATTTTGGCTTAGCTGGATGGGGGAACTTCTGTTTTTACCATAGACTTACTCCACGCTATTCAAAATTTAAGCTCTGTATGCGATGTCTATGTTAAACCAGAAACAATTCCCAACTGTTTTAGAAAGGCAGGATTTTCAAAAGATGCCATGCAGAATCCATCTGAGCAGTGGGATGAAGAAGACCTTTCAATAGCGGATTTGGCTGCTTTGCAGTCTTCATTTTAAAAAGTGACAAATACCGAGGCATCATTTGAGGACTATGTCAATGTTGATATTGATGTGCCGATCTCGGAAAACCCGTCCGAGGAAGATATCCTTAGCAACGTTCTAGAAAGTCGCGGAGTTCCAGCTGTACCTGGTGAATATTTATTTTTGTTGTAACCAAACAAATATTTATGTAATAAACATAATTTCTCTTTTTTCCTTTTTAGATATCGATGAAGTCGATTTGGACACTGAAAAAGAAATGGCAGATACTGATGAGGCATTACCTACATTAGGACAAGTTTCTTCTTCCATTAACAGTATTAGAACCTTTGTGAAGATGAAAAGTGACGAACCGATTAATGTTTTTAACTGTCTAAATGATTTGGAAGCTTTTGTTGAAAATGAAAAATGGAAGAAACTTACTGATTATTTTAAATAAAATTACAAAAGAAAAAAATTAATTTCTATATAATGAAGTCTCCAAATAGTAAAGCGATTTTCAGGTCCCCTGCGAATTCACTATAAGGAAGTTCCACTGTATGTATATACTAACGAGTCTACTGCACAGTCCTGGTATAAATATGTGAGTTAGCTATGGTTAACTAGTATGTTTAGTATTTTATCAAGTTTTACGCAGTGACCTTATCAAGTTTTTTTATTTTCATTTAAGGAATAGCAAACTTACAGCATTTGATGCTGGGTAGTATCACTAAAAGCAATTACATTTATGACTTATATAACTATTCATTTGAGAGATTCAAGAGTGCGTGTAAAGGCAAATGCACAGCTGTGTGTTAGTTTTCAACTTGTAGGAGGTTTCTCTTATGTTTTCTCTTTCTCCCCCTTTCGCTTTTAAAGGCGTGTCTGTGGTTGTGGCTTTTGCTATTTATGCACACTAAGGCACTTGTAATGTTATTTGAATGTTAACACTATAGCCGTAGGCATCGTGTTGTTGTTTTTGGTAGCTCTCTGTACTAAAATTAGCAAAATTATGGCTGCTGACATGGTTAACCGTACATACTAAGAGTCCTTGCTGGCTTGCAAATGATTTTAAGTATAATTATGTTACTAAGTGGGGAGGCAAGAGTGGTTTCAAGTTAAAATTGTCCCGCATTTCTTTGGTGGTTTATGGTTGCTTAATATAAGCTACATTTAACGAAATTTCTAGTCAGAGTGAATGTTCAAAAATGAATTGACGTTATAGTTTTTTTAAATCTTATATAAATTAGTTGGTAAAATTTGTGTTACTAAAAAACAGTTGTGCATGAACACTTCATTAACAGATTTCCTACTACCTCTGTTTTCTTAACTAAGTATGTATCTCAACAGATAATGAACTGCGTACATATGAACATGTTGTATTCCAAAGTAAACAGGACTTTTGTAAAAAAAACAGAACAAATGGTTTTTTCGCAAAAATCAATTTCTTTTATTCAAAATAGTCTTCTTCTGCTTCAATACAGCATTTTTCACGGTCCAAAAACACAACGAACGAGTGTTTTAGCTCGTTGGCCGGTATGGCCGCCAGTATGAAGGTGCAAGCCTTTTGAATGGCCTCTACTTCTGCACAATGCTTTCCTTTCATGAGCTAATACATTTTTCCGAAAAGGAAGAATTCGCACGATGCCATACCGGGTGAATACGGGTAGTGGTTAATGGTTAAAATGTGATTTTTGGTCAAATAATCGGTCACAAGGGCCGATCGATGAGACGATTCTGAGCAATTTTTGGTCTTCGGTCAATTGTAAGCTGCAGGAACAAACCGTGCACACAATTTTCGTTCATGATTTTCAAAATTATCGGCGATTTTTAAATCGATGTTCGATGGATGTGGATTTGATTTTGACCCACATGTTGATCGTCATTTATGTCCTCACGATCACTTTGAAAACGTTGAAACCACTCGTTTACTCTGCTACGGGATAGGCAATCATTGCCATAAACTTGTTTCATCAATTGGAACGTTTCTGTAAAAGTTTTAATAATTTAAAATAAAATTAAATGTTGGCTCTTTGTTCGAAGCTCATTTTCGCACCGATAACACAAACATACTGACACTTAAAACGCAATAATTTCACTTCCAATTGATGAAATGTCATGAAATTCTCACTCAACAATCGATAAAAATAGCAGATTGTAACGCTGTTTACTTTGGAACCTTTGGAACAAATCTGAGAAACGCATTTTCACTAAGTCAGTGTTTAAATGAGTTAAGCATCCACCCACTCTACTCGAAAAAAACGGACACTCACTAATAAAACACTGCTCAATACACTATATCTGATGACACCATACTAATACATTACCACTCAACACAACTCACCACATTTCTACATCAATCAACCCACTCAACAAAAAGGATGGGCAAAAGGGAAAGCGGACACAATTCGTCACACCCTCATCGCTCATACGCATTCGCTTTATACGTTCGATCCTACGCGGCACCACGTAAATACCTCCTTCGTTAACTCAGCGGTCCGGGATACAACTTACATCCACCCCGCTACGTACATCTACATACCATCGTCGTCCAAGTATAAATTAATATTTTTTATAAGAATTTAATAAACATTATATTAAATGATTGTACATTTTAAAATGTGAGAATTTCTATTAAAGAATCGTTGAAGTGGTTTGGACTTCTGTACTACTACAACTACAAGTGATCTGATGCTACATAGACCTATAATGTTATAAATAGTTCATCTTTTCGGGTTACTGTCAAACAAAATCGCAAATGGTACCATCATGTGTATATGTGTTTGAGTATATCCACATCCAAACAACCACAGCTGCCTAAATGGTCATATGTATGCTTCGTAAAGACAGTCCAAACTATACCACTGCTGTCATGTTGAGTATATTAAGGGTATGTACATAAGTACATTTATAAGTATGTATTTATATAGAACTTATTACTGTGACTAAATTGTGAAGTTAGAAATTTTGACTTATAATAAATATAAGACTATGCAAAAAAGTTGTTTCCAAAAATTTTATTGCTGCTAATTCCCACTTAGTTTGAGTAAACCAAACTACCACTATATACTTTACTCTAACCAATTCTGATTCTGTGTGCACTAACGGCAATTTATTGAACTCTCTTTTACAATTGTTCGACAACTATTCTTGAGCAAATAATTTATGGGCATAGAAACTTACAAAATGACAAATTTTAGAGAGAAAGCTTTGTAAATGCCTGGTATGTACTTTTATGGGTAACGTTGCATTTGAAAATAAATAAATACCCATTTGTAGTTCTGTAAGTACTGACATCGAATTTGCCTATGGGTTCATGTGTAACTTGTGCACATTTGAACAAAACTTTTGTAGAAATCTCCCTAGAGTTATTGCAGAATAAATTGAGTTTCCTTCAACTAAATTTCTTGTACATTCGTGTAGGTGATTATTAGATTAATAAATGAATTAGAGAATTATGTTTCATGGCACATGTTTGAATGTAAAAGTAACTTTAAATGCGAGTTGTTTCGTTTGTAAAATGAAATTCTTGATGCTTAACTTTTCTCAATTGAAAAGATTAATTTGGATTGTGCTAGGTTTATTGTAAGCAGAAATGTGATATGCAGAAAATACCTCCTTTTTCTAGCTACTTGAACCTGACTGACATTACACGCCTTATAATCCATTCAAATTTACACTATACAATAGTTCAAAATGGTTTTCTGCTCACATGTGGCTATGTTTACATATGTGCACACTCTGGTGTTTCAAGTAAAAAGATTTTCAGATATACGTATGTGCAATTAATGCCGACAATCTGCGGCAACTGGCGAAAGCTTCAATCAAAAAACAATTTGCAACGGATATTTGTTTTCAAATGCATCTGCATAGCAAAAGTAATCACAGCAGCAGAGTATGCTACTCCTAGTTTTTTTTCAGACATGCTGTTGACTCCCATAATCGCTGCCCATGCAAATTTGGCGTTCAGGCTCACCGTGTCAGACCGACTCAAAATGCCCTACAGAGGATGATTATGTGGTGTAAGTATGGCCATGTGTGAAAGGCTCGAGCGTTTTGCATAATTTATGCTGTGGCTGTTTTCAGAAACTCACTCCTTTTTGACTGCTTCTCTTTTGCTTTGCTGCTTTTTTGTTGCCAGCTCCTTCCATGCCTCTAATGTGGGTCTAAATATATTTACGCTGCATATAGTCAGTAACGAAGCTTTTAAAATGCTCCTAAATCATAAAGCGTGCTTTGATGCTCCTGATGTGCCCACTTTGTGGTTTTAATTTAAAAGTCCCCTATTACTGGATTAATTTTTGTTAGTTCATCAGTGCATATGTTTTAGATTTGAACTGTTTTTAGGTCTCGGCAGAAAAGACACTTTAAGTTTAATATTCACAAGCAATATAAGCCTTAGCCCAATTTATAGTGTTTGCACAATATGCAACATATTGATTTTTAGCATTTCCGTTTATGTTTAAAACATAAACTGCTGATTTTCAATTTATCACATTTGCACGGAAATCTCTTATTCCTCTCCTTTATGACTTCATAAATAAGAATTGACTTTTAATTAAAAACTTACAAAAAAAAAATACAAAAACAATAGTCTTAACAGCAGTAACAAATTACTTTACTATCCACTGAAAATATCACACATTTTCCTCAACGCGGCGCACTTCACTCACAAGCAAGTGAAGTAATTACGAACATATTTGACTAAAGTGCTGGTTCTGTTTAAAAAAATTGTTGAACGATATCGTCGAAGGCGGTAATATAACCAGCACTTCAAATTCCCACTCTTTTAAGCAATAAGTAAAATAATAATTTAGTTATATTCTCAATTTGTTGTATTGTTCTTTTGATACACTTCAGTTAATTTTTTTTAGTAGTTGCAGTTGGCGGCTAAAGGCGGAAGATAAGTTTAAGAAAGTATGATTTAAAATTGTATGCGAATGATCAAACGGCAAGCTAGACACTATGGTGGTTGTAGAAGAGTGAGCGAGAATCGTTTGATTAGAGTGGGTTTCGCCGGCTGTATTTCTTTCAATTTTTTATTAATTTTTATCCCTCCAAGAAATATTCATGCTAACCTGAAGATGCTCCCTTTAAATAATATGTTTCTTATTCAAAATATGTTTTTTAATTATCTAATAATAAATAATGTAGATAGTGTCAAAAAACTGACTCCTTTGGAGATAAAGTTACGTCTGTTATAACAACGCTTAGGTAAGATGGCTTGAATCGAGTTTTAATGGAAGAGGACTTAACTTAGCCAGCTTTATATTTTATGTAATGCATAAATTGGTACTGTTTATTTATCCAGAGACCACAAAACAGTTCTTTATTTAGAAGGATGTTATATAGGGATGTTACCAATATTAAGATTAATTCCACGCTTTATTCAATGACAGTGGCAATGAATTCATACTTCTTTGTTACATTGCAAAATTACATATTCCGTGGCATAAGATCTTATCCACTATAGCTGCCTTCGGATGAATATCCGTACTGCGTCGTTATAAACGAAAAGGAACTGAGAAATTCTACATTTCATAGTTTATCGAACCACTGCTTAACTCACAATGTCCTGTCTCACTCTACTTCCACTGTCAATTTTTGGCACAGTGGCGGGACTTTTTGGCCAATTTAAGCAATCATACTTGATTTCAATTGAAGTTTGCATTTCCCTTTGCATAAGTCAGCCTTCCAAAATAGTCGACTGAGACACACACATTATTGAGAGTTTCATTTCGTTTTATTTGCCTTTGCCACCTTGGATAGCTGGCATGAAACATCTTGCAATGAAATCGCAAATTGCAACAAGTCCAAACTCAAATCGATTGAATGCCCGTCGATCCAAAAGTCAGTGCAATATAGCTGTGAACATCGGCGATGTGCGGAGCGTCGGAGCGGCTATGTAATGTGGGTGGTATGATACCCAAGGTATTACAGTGAATTCGAATGATTGCACCACTGCACGTATAGCAAAGTAGGTAAGATGTGTAAACAGAAATCGGGCTGTGATTACACTTTTGTCACCGCACCAGGCTTCAGTGGTCACAGACGATTGAATATAATTGCGATTTGCAAGTGAACCTCACCTTTCTCAATTGAGTAAACTGCAATAGTGAAAGTAAGCCAATTTCAGTTGCGCAATTTTTCATTTGTTTTTTCTGGTTGATGTATAAAGTGTTCAAAACGCAACTCCGAGCTGGTCTAGTCGCTTGAAAAATGGAATTTGCAGGAATGTCTTCAAAGCAGAAATATTGCTCATACGCCCAGGTGTGCCGCATCTCCTCTAGCACAATTCTGTGGGAGAGGGCAGCACTTCGAAAGACATTTTTATGGATTCATTGCAGTTTCGTTTACTTCTGATGCACTTAACTGACATGAAAAAGGAAAGAAAAATTCTCTGTACAAATACACATTAACGAGTGGGTAGAAACTTCGGACAGACGATCATTGCATTCGCTGGGATTGTTCAGCTGTTCGGCAATTAAAAGCTGAGGCTGTTCAAATACTTGAACTTATTTGGACGGTAATACGACAAGAGATTGCTGAGGACGGAATAACTAAAGAAATCGGTGAATAAATATTGAAATTGAATTAAAAAGCGAATTGAATTTAAAAAAAGGATATTAAGAATTAACGAGCCAAACTGGCTTCACAAAAGAGCAGAACTCTTAATTTGAAACACATGTAGTGGAAAACTAACAAAAAGTGCAGCGAGGTTCCTCTTTTGCTGTTTGAGGGACTGAGCAGTCAACTGTTTTTCATTAAATACGTTTTTTACTTCTGGTGAGAAAAAAAACCAAAATTGACTATAAATCTGTACTGATGAAATGGTTACAAGCACTAGTACCCTCATCTCACTACTGAAAAAAAGAAAAAAGTAAATAATAAAAATTTCAACACTGAAAGTTGACACGGGTTGTGGAAGAGAGCAGGTGACAAACGTTGCTTCAGTGATAAAAGTAAAATTTGATGAGAAAGAAAAAAATTATAATGGATATTGAAACGCTGGCGACTTCGTGTTTGTACGACAATGGCGCGCAATGGAAAAATATGGAACAGAAACTGAAGGATAGAGCGGCTTGGAAAGTCCTGTGGTAAGTATTGCTTCACACTCTTTCTAAGTTGTCTTTTATACGAACGAAAATGCTTGTGGTTGTGAAGAATTGTGGCCAAGAATATCTCGCCTATGCTTTCAGTTTGCTTTTATAATAATTTGCAGCAAATTTTTAAAAATGAACTTCTCTTCTTGCTTTTCAGCGCTTCCTCTATCACTGACAAACTCAGTAAATAAGCGACCGTATTATTGCCGGCGCTTGTCTGGAATTTCGCGCTAAAAACTATTACAAAACAAGTTAGTGTGAGTTTTTGTTTCCTTGAGTGATGTTGAAATTTGAGTATTTACGTCGGCAAGAGAAGTAAAGTGGATGTTGCACACTTCGTTGAGCTGCAGTGGTAAACCTAAAAGCGCATTTAATTGACACGCTTGTAGTTCTCGTAATGCAAGAGGAAAGAAATAAATTATAAAGCAGAAGAGGAGAGGACTTAGAATGCATAGAGTTCATGCAGATTGGTGCAGGCACTGATTTTTGGCATGCAGTTGATTCAAATGCTTAAGAAACTAATAAAAAAATCGTTGTGATTGATGAAATATTGTTTTTAAATTTGATAAGTTCTGGTTTTTATTTTTGTTTTTATTTAAAAATTTACCTATTGATATTATTACAAAATACATACATCACATATTTTAAAGTTATATTTCAATAGTTCAAAACGAAAAAAATTTATTCAGCTATAACCGATTACGGTAAAATGCAAACACGCGAGTATGCTGTAGCGAAAATGTAGTGAAATCATTGAAGAAGGTGTTCAACCATGGCGGTACACTCCAGCACCTCCGATGGCTGCTTCCGCAGATGTGCAAAATTATGCCAGGCTGGCAGTAGAAATATATTCTGGATATACAAGTCTTTTGAAAACTGAAACTGACTGAAAGGTGGTGTAAATATTACAATACCGCATTCGTTATATGAGAACTTAGTAACGGGAAACAACCAGATGTCCGTGTGAAAGCCGTATATATGCAAGTAGTTTAAGTTAGCTTTGGCTATTAATTATAATAGATGTGATTAGTTGTTATAAAAATAATACCAAAATCCTGCAGGCTTAATAAGAGGACAGATGATTTGCCGGCTAGTTATTTATGTATTGTATAGTTGCTAGTAAGTTAATGCTTGAAAAAATAACTTTTAATTTCTGAATGCTTTTAAACAAATACAATATTTAGCTGACAATGAAATCAGTGCTTCACTTCATATAGAACTAAATCGCAAGAGTTTATATTTTTATAACTTTAAGTCTTAAATTGCCACTAAGTAGTTTCGGCGTAAGTTTAAGTTACATTTTAGGTAATGTTTATCCAAGAATTGTGCGATTAGGAATTTCGCTGTAATTCTTAATTACGAAAAACGCTTAATAATTACGAAAAACCCACTAGGTTCTCTAATGACGTAAATGACCCAACAAAATTATTACTACGTAGAACTACCGAGTAATAAAAATAATCTCTTCGTTGTGAATTCTTTGACAAACGGTTGCTGATTGCTTTCCCGAGTTGGAAGTTACAAGCTCAATGATTTTCTGACTCGGCGTTAGAACGTTCATTACCTATTTTACTGCAAAGCGGAAGATAAGCACTTTAATTGTGGAGCGATTTACTCGGTCTTAACTGTTGACAAATGATGAAAGTACCTGCCGGCGAAATTACCATTGTCAACACCAACCGAAGATGATAATGACTGTGTTTTATGGGATCACAGGACGCGGTTTGAAGTTTTTGTTAATATCCCGTTTAATATCTGTGTGGAAGTGAGTTCACCTTACTTCCATCAGATATACTATACGTATAGAAAGGAATCAAGAGAAAAAAGAAAGCAAAAATTACATAAAAAATAACTTAAGGAATGAAGGATCTCAATCAAAAGTGTTTTATATTTGTTTATTAAAACTGAAGGTTGTTTGTTATTTAAAATAATGTGGGTGACATTGGGACAGATCTAGAGATTTTAATATATTTCTCCAGTTGCGACCTTATGTAAGAGAAACTAAAGCCCTCCTTATATAAAGAAAACCATGGATCTACCATTGATAAGCCCAACACTTCTGAATTTTACACAATAAATTAATATTCTTAAATTTTGTGTTGATATCTTTAGAATATAACTTCTTGTCAAACGCCGCAAAAGATCTCTTCTGCACTATTAAATGCCACAGCTCATAATAAATGAGAAAGACTTCTCAACCCTGTCGCTCAGCACAATGCTCAGATTACAAAGAAGTTCAGCAAAAGATTTCAAAGGTTATCTCAGCAAAAACTTCGCAATGCCAAGCGCAACGACGACCAACTTCGCTGTGTCACTGCAGATAGTTCACGACCTTCCGTGCACACTCATTTATAATTTCCAACTTTTAGAAAGTAATTTTACTCTTACCAACATGCACCCAGACATACACTGCGACTTTAATCCTGCGAAAGACTTTGAAATATCTGCTTAACACGTTTAACGGAGTATGCCATTGTATGAATGCAGTTAATTGAGAGTTTATGTGGACGCCTTGTGCTGGCCTGTCAGAGGCATTGCGGCAAGTCAACTGAAAAGTATGAAAGTCTAAAGTGTCACTTTTAACGGAATTTATGTTTGTGATTTAGCGCCAATCGAAAGCATAGCAAATGAGCGCGACATTGGGCGTTTTCTGGAGTGAGCGTGATATTCGTTTGTTGAATCGGAAGTAAAAGTTTTTTTTGCCATTAGCGAGTTTGTGTTGACGCAGCATTTAAACGTTTTATTATATTAGTGCAACCAGTTGCAAGGGCAATTTCCTGTTTTCCTTTCGGTGATTTGTTTAAGTCTCGTGAGCGGCAGTGATTGGCAATTATTGCCACAAAGTGTTTAAAAAGCGCTAAGTGCGGTGGCTGAGTCTGTGGAGGAGGAAAACTAAAATGTCAAGTTCAAAACGGGAAGCGCTGAGATTTGATTTTTAGCCAAAAATGAAATGTGTGTTTCATATCGCAGCTGATATGAAAGAACCTATATATTTTGTATTTGTAGGTGAAGTGATGTTAGGCGATTCAGAAAAAACTTTTTCATTAAGTGTTAATGAAACTTTTGAAAACTATGTTCCAAAAATTTAAATTGAATTTTCCTGTCATTGCATTAGTGTGTGTAGCTCTCTTTGGACAGAGATTTTTTGAAACGTAATCAAAACAACTTTATAGAAACTTGCAGGGTAGGTTCATTAAAACTGCGGATATACTACTAAAGCAATTTCCAACCTCTTATGATTTCAGATTAAATTCCTTAAAGAAATGCTGAGTCTGGTTGTGACCTGAAATATGGGGAAGTTAGGTTTTCTTCAATATCTGCAATATTATTTAAAGAGTGGTTCGTTGCTCCAAATTTAAGAAAAATTAATAAGATGTAATCGTGCTCTACATTATATGTATGAGATCGGTGTCATAACACATAAGTTTTCAAGATAAGAGGACTTTGGATATGGCTATGGATTGAGTAATTTTATTCAGACCTTTGCACATTCTTGGGCATACTTTTGATAATATGGGATAATTTTTTTAAGCAGAAAAACTGAAGCATAAGACGGCAAGATCTTTCCCATAACGTTTTGAGAAAAAACAATTTGCGGTGTTCACCATAACTCGGCTGGTCCTCTGATTTTTTTCATTAAAAAATTTTTGGCGGCGATTTAAAGTGTGAACTGTTATTTTTTACTAAAAATTCCGCCATTTTGTGGGTGGAAAACACCCTTAATGCAAAAAAAACTGCACTGCACACAGCTGCACTGCTATCCCGACCGCCCGCAGTTGTTAGAGTTAGAGCGTTAAATGCCAGGAGATTAATAAAACATCTGTAGGCACATTCATATAATATATATTATATATCACGTCTTATAAATAAAGTGTCTCATAAAGTAGAAAGCAATATTAATTCACCACTTACCGAGCACTTCATTTCGGAAAATCGCAAAAGTGGCTGGTGAATGAATAGTTTTGACGGCACTTAGCTAAGCACAAGCCTACCGAATATACCAATATTTTTGAAGAAATATATTGTTTTGTACTCCCGCAAAGTCCTCAAAGGCTTTGTTAGTTCAAATCCACGTGCATATTCTACGTGTATTACTGTGGAATGTTATAAGTGATATTAGGTTGCGAATTTATGGTTTTATTTAGCGAACAAAAGGTGACTTTGCTTAATCGCTGGAAGTAAAATCGAAAATCCTATTCATTTGACAAATTCATAAGAAAGTAAATACGTGCAACAATTTAATTAATAATACTTAGCTTTACAAAAGCAGAATAGGAGCTGAGCAGAACTTCAATTTCTTTATTTGGTATTTCATTTTAGGAAGCATTATGTTTAGCATATGAATTAATAATTAAAACAAAGGAATATGCATAAAAGGAAACAAACTGTTAAGCAAGACGCCTTGATTATTCTTATGGCAAAATAATAATATTTTATTCTATAAAATCTAACATTTATTTATTGATGAAGTCTCAGAAATGCTCCTAACAAGCAACAACTTACGACTGAAACTCTATCGCTTCGTGTTTTTTTCTTACAAGAATAAGTTTCTAAGTTTTGAGAACGTGACTCAAGGAAACTGTTACTAAATTGCCATGTTCTTCTCCTCAAGTGCTCGCTGTGTGCGTGGTTGCTTGTGGGACATGGAAGCCGTACTGGCGTGACAGCGTGACACCCTCCTACTCCCCTCTCAAATCGCAAAGCGGCACTCTCGACGATGATTTGCGGAAAATGGACTGTTGCCGTCAGGAGCGCTGTTGTCATAGAAACATGATGAATGTGGCATTAAATTCAATTTCGGAATCACTTCTGTGCAGCTCTAAAACTGAGTGTAAGTGGCCAGGCGGGAGAAACAGAGTGGAAAATAAAAAGTGAATTGCAGCAGTGAAAGTGAAAAAGATATTGACAGAAACAGGAAAATGTGTACGACTTCGAGGGAATCTTGAGGGTGCAAAAAAAATTTTTTGAAATTCAATTGAAGTAATGTAAACGTCAACAGGAATGAAGCGATTTGTCAAGGTATTGGCTTTTGGGTGGATAGAAGTTGAAGAAAGAGTAAATTTAGAATGTGCACGTCACAATAAGAGGCGATTTCTCTTATCCGACAATGTGAACTATACCGACTATTATACGAATTAACCTGATTAATGCCCAGAAACAATAAAATCAATTTTTTTAACAATATGATGAAGAAAGTTTTCGGAAGGCTAGCTTAAGGTATAAATCGATTTGGAACTTAGTGGTGGTGCTACTATAAACTTTTACGCCAAAATTCAGCTAATGGCCCTTTTTATACTCTCGCAACAAGTTGCTAAGGAGAGTATTATAGTTTTGTTCACATAACGGTTGTTTGTAAGTCCTAAAACTAAAAGAGTCAGATATGGGGTTATATATACCAAAGTGATCAGGGTGACGAGTAGAGTTGAAATCCGGATGTCTGTCTGTCCGTCCGTCTGTCCGTCCGTCCGTGCAAGCTGTAACTTGAGTAAAAATTGAGATATCATGATGAAACTTGGTACACGTATTCCTTGGCTCCATAAGAAGGTTAAGTTCGAAGATGGGCAAAATCGGCCCACTGCCACGCCCACAAAATGGCGGAAACCGAAAACCTATAAAGTGTCATAACTAAGCCATAAATAAAGATATTAAAGTGAAATTTGGCACAAAGGATCGCATTAGGGAGGGACATATTTGGAAGTAATTTTTTTGGAAAAGTGGGCGTGGCCCCGCCCCCTACTAAGTTTTTTGTGCATATCTCGGAAACTATTATAGCTATGTCAACCAAACTCTACAGAGTCGTTTTCTTCAGGTATTTCCATATACAGTTCAAAAATGGAAGAAATCGGATAATAACCACGCCCACCTCCCATACAAGGGTTATGTTCAAAATCACTAAAAGTGCGTTAACCGACTAACAAAAAACGTCAGAAACACTAAATTTTACGGAAGAAGTGGCAGAAGGAAGCTGCACCCAGGCTTTTTTAAAAATTGAAAATGGGCGTGGCCTCGCCCACTTATGGACCAAAAACCATATCTCAGGAGCTACTAGACCGATTTCAATGAAATTCGGTATATAATATTTTCTTAACACCCTGATGACATGTACGAAATATGGGTGAAATCGGTTCACAACCACGCCTTTTTTCAATATAACGCTATTTTGAATTCCATCTGATGCCTTCTTGGGCACAGAAAAGTAGATTCATGTATAATACGAGTACATAAATTAGGAACCAATGATGATAGCGGAATAAAACTTTACACAAATACGGAATTTGAAAAATGTGTAAATGACGTATTATGAAATCTCGATTATCACTTTATAATGCGAGAGCATAAAATGTTCACGCGAGGTGTAATAGCAATGAAATCCACGCAATCGAAATGTGCAAAAGGCGAATGCCGGCGCATTTAGCACAAAGGAATAACCCACAAGGAAATAGTATGCCAACAACTGCCTCAAAGCATCCAAAACAGAATTCCAATCACACAGCACAAACAGATAAGCCGACGAATTGGCACTTAGCCTCCACACTTTCGTTTGTGAACCGAAACGGACATTTTTTTTCTATGGCGCTACTGCTGCAGACGTTGCTCTGGTTTTCATAGCGCTCGGCGATGAGTTATGACTGATCCCTCCAGCGCTTAATGTCTAGGATGCAAGTTCTTCAAATGACCAGCCCTCGCCACCGTCGAACGATTCTTCTCCCCGGCGATTCGGATTATTGCCGTATATTTTGATTCATAGCGGTTTGAATTGTTTCATTAACTTGACTGTCGCTGAAGTTGTTGGCCATATGTAATTACGTATGTATATCTTCAACAGTTTTACTTACAACGAGTTTTTCAACTTTTTTTAAAGCAATGGAAATAAATTTAAAGTTTCTTTCGAATTACATGAATCCGATCTATTAAACGAAACAAATATATAATTGCCAGTAACTGTAATCGCCGTTGCCGAAGGATCTTGTCAAGATATTTTTGTAACTATAGCTTTACGAAAAAGTTAACTTAGTTTAATTTTAAGCATTGGCCGCACACAAAGTCTCAAGTGAAAAGTCCCACAAAGCAGAAAATATTTACTTCATTTTCCACAAATTTATTTTTATTTATGTATGTATACCGTAGAGATTCCTCTGACACCGTGGTGAGCTGAGCATTAAATAAACAATTCATTGGTGAATTCGATAGACATTTGTGGGCAATGAAATGGAAAAAATCATCATTTTGATTTTGATTTTACGGAGCACAAAATTGGTATTCCGCAGACGTGAAATTCTGAAGTCGAGGATGTCAATTATGCTGCTGGTGGCGCTGTTTATGCTGTTGATTGTGTAAATATAGCGAAGTTTATTATTCTTTGCTAGGCGACTGTGGTGATGTTAGTCAAAAAGCATATTGCCAGAGTAGGGATTTCCTAAAATTACAAGTTAAAAATAAAATGCATTTATGGATATTAAATATCGTTGAATGTGTTTCTTACAGACTATTATTCGAAAAGTGTTATATTTCGAGTTAATTCAATTGTTGACATTTTGGTATTTAAATTTAAAGTGCCTCACCATCAAGCAAAAACTTTAAAATACATAAAAGTATTTATAGGGAAAATTTTCAGTCCGTTTGTCGACACTTTCTTGGATTTATGGATTATCGATGTAAAGAACTCAAACACGAATTATAGGAGGATTTCACAATTACCTCAGCAAGTTTCATATTGATTTACCCACATTTCAGTGCTTTCAACTAAAGCGGGCGCTTCAAGACTGAAAAGATACACATAACCTTGTAAGTCTTTCATCCACATTACCGCTTGCCAAGGTATTTAATTGAGTCTGCACGGCTGATGCCTAAGCTACCCTGCTATTATTTTCTCTTCAAATCATGTGTACACAGTCAACTACTAATATCCTTTGACTTCTGCATTTCCTACTTCTACACAACAACATCATGCGCCAGTCAGCTATCCTTTGCATCTACGGCAAAATTTCTTAACAATCAGAGTACGTCTCTATTCTTACAGAAATATTGAGGTATTATTCATATACAACTGTAAATTATGTTGACTTCAAATGCATATTTTAACACTTCCGCCATTGACATCAATTTACTCAGTAGTAGCAGTCCACAACACCGAACGTGATAACTTATGTATATACATATGTATTTATAAATATAAGGAAGTCATTCCAAAGGCAGTGTATTCCGTCTATATATAAAATCAAAATAAATAGCTTTAAAAGTTAATATGTTCTAACAATTTCAACGATGCTTTTGGTTGAGAATATGAATTCAATAAGAAATACCAATGCACTAACTGAAATCTGGACCTTGAAGTAATATCAAAGGACATCATTCCTTGCAAGTGTATATTGCTCTGTTTTAAAAGTTTTTAGGACAAATTCTCTTACCAATTAATTTTGTATTTTAAGTTCTTGTGTCTATTTGTAATAAAAGAATAATCTACCACATCTATCGTTATTTTCTGACGTTCTAGACAGGACCTCAACACCCGTCACTTCAAGTAAAAGCTGAAGCCAATTTGTAAGTCGGTGACGAATCCTCTAAGAATGAGTGCCCAAGTAATCATAGAGCCTGTGTATGGGCTGGTGTTATAGTTTTTGCATCAGTATGAGAGACGTAATACAATTTGTTGCAGTTGACAGCAGCTGACATATTAGGCGTCAAAATCGGAACAATTATGCCATATTACGGAATTACAGTTGTTATGTCATGCGATCGTTATATCAAAGTAAATTGTCTGTGTTTTATAAACCCACATTTGTTTGAATGAAAATAATTTTCACTATAACACCGATAAAATATTTTGTATGTACTCGGGAAGAGTTTGGCGACTGATGCTTGATTGCCAGCATTTATATAATCTGAGGCAAATAATTTTAAAGTTTATTCTAGATTAATAATTATAGCTCAGTATTGAAATCTTAATATTTTTAAATCAGGAACTGCTAAGTTCGGGTACAACCGAATATTTTACTCTTTTGCAACTTGTAGAAATCAAGGCCTGAGAGATACCTTAGGACGTAAAACGTTAACCGGAGCATCGGGATCCAATCAATTGTATGTGTACATTAGGGTGTCCGTTATTTACCAAATTGATTATTTTTGACGAGACGCCCCCTAAACTTTTAGTTTTACATCTAAAAACAAATATCAGACCATAAAAAGCGCTTAATTTTCATAATAAACCTTGCCCCAAACACGATACATTTCCCATTCAAATTACATGGGATTTTGCCACTTTTTACGAATATTTTTGTTTTTCTGGAGCTTTTCTCGTTTGTAGTAACAAAACATTCTTGTACAGAATTGAATACTCTACAAAAAAAGTCTTGACAATTTTTCGATATACTCACTCCTTTAAAAGTTATTCAAGGTTAAAATTAACTTCTGGGTAATATGCAAATGTAAGTAAGGAATGTTTAATAAATGAAATCTGATGTACTCAAATGGTTTAAATTTGATTTGATTTGCAAATTTTTCTTCTTTTTTATATTAAAACTATAGGCATAAAATATTTTTTAGAATAAACAATTGAATTTTACAAAAAAATTTCAATACAAATCGAAAAAGTTCCAAAGATAAAAAAATAACTTTTAAAGGAGTGGCAATATCGAAAATTGTCAAACTGTTCAGCCAGAGCATTTAAATGACTTTTTTATTCCTACAAAAACGAAAAAAAGTTCCAAAGGTTTATTATGAAAATGTAAGCGAAATTTATGGTTTGGGGCTGATATTTGTTTTTAGATGGAAAACTAAAAGTTTAGGGCGCGTCTCGTCAAAAATAATCAATGTAGTAAATAACGGACACCCTAGTGTACATATACCATACACTGGTTTGTTAGAAAAACGAAAATCATTATATGTAGTATATTGGAGTTGGGATAAGCTCGACTCAATTTTATTTTATCTCTACCTACTATTAATATATCACATACTAAAGTTTACTTAAATTTCATAAAGGTACCTCTTATACATATTAGAAAAGTGCGAAAATATTTAAGCATTCGTTGCACACAGACAAACTATAGTAGTAGGAAGGATTCTCTCTGAATTTCATTTATATGTCTCACTCATTGACCAATATTCATGCTGAACTATCGTCGATGTAATACATCTAATAAAAATGAAAGGATAAATTTTTCAGCATCACTATTATCCCTCTGTAACTAAAACTGTTTTCCCAACACATCGCCATTGATGAAGTCTGAAGTTTGTATGAAGCCGGATTTTAAATTAATTCAGCAAAGTAAGTGCCACTGGATTACTACAAATGAACTACAGCATCGAGTTAATTAAATTTCCAACCAAATAAAGTGACGAGCAAATCGCTGAATAATTACAGAAGAAGAACGGCAGTAAGAAATGTACACGAAAATACTTTAATTTAGAATTAGCCCTGGCTCTCTCTCTTCTATATGGCAAATAAATAAGCCATGGTTGGCTAAATATTTTCTTAAAGTGAACCAATTGTTAATTGAAGGTAATTAAGTTGTGAGAGCTAAATAATTACAGATATTAGACGCTCTCAATTAATGACGCCGCACTCGTTTTTCTTTATCTTCGATATGACCGCAGATAGTGCTGCCACACTATTTTATTAACAATTAGATACATACATATATAATTCACAGAAAGTACATCTTCTTTACTAATGCAAGAAAATGATGTTTGCAATGACAGCCTGAAATAATTAATGGCAAGTTTGTATATAAGCAAAGTGTGAATGCATTGCATTGGGAGGCATCTGGGACACAGATAATAGGCCCCATTTGCATGAATAACAAATATCGCAAAATTTGGTTGTCACTCTGCTTATCCATTGGTATATTGCTTATGAGCTTGCGATTATTTGTTTAAGCATTGGTGAGCATCATGCGATGGAAGTTGTAGCGACCTCATTGCCGGTCATTCTGTTAAGTTAGTTGCACATTGCACACTTTTCGAGACAACTAAGTAGCATTACCTTCTCGTCATGCTCTCTCCTAGGTACTTAATTCAAGAGGAAACTAGATGTTCTCCGACGCTTCTAAGCGTATTTGTATAAAAGTGTGAACAAATAAATCAGGGAAATAGATGAAGATAATCCCGGAAAATTTAGCATAACAATAAGTGCAAAAGCTTAGTTTTTATAGTGAATACCTCCTACTCCCCTCTCATTATTGCAATCTATACCTTGACCCTGACCACCTTTAGTTCGGGTATTGCTCTGCGTAAACCTAGTTTTAAAAACTTTAACATTCAAATACCCAATTGGAATAACTATAGCAAAATATATTATATTCTATTCATCATATTTTCTACAAAATTAAACTCCTAGCTGTTATATTAGTTATCAAGCTACCCCACCTTCGCGTCCACGAATTTGCGAACATGATAGCTTTCAGCTTTA
The DNA here is from genome assembly GCF_024586455.1 of Bactrocera neohumeralis. Lineage (NCBI taxonomy): Eukaryota > Metazoa > Arthropoda > Insecta > Diptera > Tephritidae > Bactrocera > Bactrocera neohumeralis. The sequence continues at coordinate 2,282,546 of NC_065922.1, read as the reverse complement.
TGAAATTATTTTGTAATTCTTCTCTGCTCGCAGAGTGGTGAACTAGCACCATTAAAGTATATAATGATAGCTACGCCGCATTAAAATTTGTCTTGCACTTGAACTTGTCACACTCAGGCCTACAAATGCATAAGTAAACACACACACAAAATCAACTTTCCCCAACGAAGCGGCTGCTAACAGCTGACATAGCGAAGGCGAGGACATTCGGAGATTAATGCATTCACTCCTTGCTAAAAGCTTCCTGCTGTGTATTTGTGTGAATGCGGGAAAATGCACTTTAACTACTTGGACTAGCAGTAAGTTACAGGCATAAATTGTGTGCTAAGTGACACTTTGCTTTCACGCTTTTCACTTCTCACTGCGGTGTCTCTACAGCTTATTCTGTAGGCATATGTCAATTCGTGTGCTTGCCTACTTCCTAGACATTAGGCCTCTAGGTTGTGGCGGCGGCAGGTTTCTGCGTACCTAAATGACTTGTGTGACTATCAGCAATTGGAGCTCGAGTAAAAGACATCGTCACCGGCAGTGGTAGCAGAGTTAGCATTCCTTTATATACTTTTACCGCTGAGTGTTTGTTCGCCTCCACCAGCAAATTGGTAGTTTCCATTCGCTCACTAGACTATTTGTGCTGTGAGTACTTCAGAAGTGTCGTGAACAGCAGCTTACAGCAGCCACAAACAGATCCGCAAAAGACGTTGTCAGAGGAAGAATAAGAATGGCCCTCTCCACGCGCACAGGAACCAAATATTTTTATAAATTCAATTTTCACACTTTTACCTTTCCGACTCTTTTATGTTATTCGTTTTTGACTTTGAAGTACTTAGGAACAAATGCTGAGAGAAACTAAGGTTATTCTTCTTTGCCATGGTTTTACTGTTGACGATGCAGTTGGCAAAAGATTCACGAAATTATTTCTACTTTTGAATGTTTCTTGTTGACTACTGAAGTTGTATATGGTGGTTTAGATCATCATTTGTTGGAATAATGAACAAATATTATTTAATGTCAAAATCAATTACATAGCTATTTTATTGCAGAAAAGCATTAATAAGTTAAATTTAATTGAAAAAAATTTCATTCTACTCGGCCTTTTCAGAGTTCTTTGATAAAACCTTTTTCGCAACTTAGGCTAACCGTTGGTGAAAATCTCAAAACTCAGCTCATCGACGATAACGAACGCCTTAGCCAGAAGCTCAGTTTCAGTGGATCGAATTCGCTTATGACGGGTCCTCCCTATTGCTGTAGTTGTTATTGTCAAGGGGCAAGAGCAAAGAATATTTCCGCTGGACTTAATAAAGAAAAATCAGCAAAATGCCTAAAACATAACGGTTAGAAAGTTACGCTTCACACATACTCAGTTTTTCTGAAGTGTGGTAAGTGTCTTCTTCGTTGTGTTAAGTCTTTGCTTCCCCCATTTTTCATTTGAGATCTCAACAACAAGTAATGGATGCATACACAAGCAATAACACTTTGTCGGGTTGTCCAATAGGTATTATATGATTTTTAAAATCATCCAACAAAAACTGTTCAAGCCGCTAGGTACCGAATATTTAGTCAACAAGTGTTATATGACCTTTCACAGAAAATATTGGTTAATGTGAAAATGAAATTCTGAGAGGATCCTTTTCTGATAGTGGATGTCTGTGCTCTTCAAATGGGTTGACTTCCATATACCTAATATCATGATTTTCGAACTTCCGGGTGACATTGTAAAATTATGAAAGCATATTTTTCTCATAACGGTGTAACTTTGAGCTTGTACTATGCGAAATCGGGTGAAAAATTGCCCATACCCTATGTAACTCACAAGCCTTGAAGGTATAACCTCGGCTGTAATCCGTGCAAGTTGCTAGAGTATGAAATGTTCGGTTACACTCGAACTTAGCTTTTCTTTACTTATTATATACCCTGAACAGGGTATATTAAGTTTGTCACGAAGTTTGTAACACCCAGAAAGAAGGATCGGAGGTCCTATATAGTATATATGTAAATGATCGGCATGTCGAGGTGAGTCGATTTAGCCATGTCCGTCTGTCTGTCTGTCTCTATATATACGAACTAGTCTTCAGTTTTTAAGATCTCGTTTTGAAATTTTGCTAACGTCATTTTCTCTTCAAGAAGCTGCTCATTTGTCGGAACGGCCGATATCGGACCACTATAACATATAGCTGCCACACAAACTGAACGATCGGAATCAAATGCTTGTATGGAAAACTTTCACATTTCGCAATGTATCTTCGCAAAAGTTGGCACAGATTATTTTCTAAGATAATAATCTAGTCTCCGAAGAAATTGTTCAGATCGGTTAACTATAGCATATAGCTGCCATACAAACTGAATGATCGGAATCAAATGCTTTACTGGAAAACTTTCACATTTGACAAGATATGTGAAATTTGGTTAGATTATTTTCTGTGCAGCAATACAAGTCTGAAGAAATTGTTCAGATCGGTTAACTATAGCATATAGCTGCCATACATTCTGAGCAATAGTTACTAAAAGAATGCATCTGCGAAGGGTTAATTAGCTTCGGTGCAGCCGAAGTTAACGTTTTTCTTGTTTTTTCTTAAGTTAATCATATCATTCTTATTGGAAATCCTTATACAATACACCTCACCATGGTTATAAATCTACATCCATCTAAGCATCAAAAGTGGAGTGGAGTAGAGGAAGAAAGATAACGGAGTGAGGAGTGAGGATAAGAACATCGTTGGCTTGAAAGGCGATATAATTGGAACGCGAAGAGCCATCTAGATCTTGAACACACCACCGCTAACTTCTATGGTCCTTCAGTGATCTAAGGAGCAACTTGAAAGAAACCAAAACTCATTGCGTCGAATTAATTTTTGGAAATTTTATGTCTGTAATATTTACTTCACTCAGCCATTCCGGTAATTTGTTGCGCATTGGAGTCTTCTTTACGGAGCTTTGACATAGCATATTGCGAATTAACTTAGAGGAAGCGATTGTAGCAATTTTATGAACATATTGTTGATGTTATTTTATAATAATGTTTGTTTAGTTCACAACGTTGACGGTTTTTTCACGGTTGCTCTTTATCACTTTAATTTTATTTTATTCTCTTATGCTGTTGTTATCAACTCTTTCTAACCATTTATTACTCTGCAGTTATTGTGCTCTGCTATTGGCTTTGCTTTGACAATAAGACTAGCCCGATAACAGTGCCATTGGGACGTAAAAAGCCAACAACATACTAATTGCCACAAAATTTCTATTTGCTTACCTATTCCCCAGATATGGTTAATACAAACGGCAAAAGAATAGGATGCCCTTTTGGAACTTTTACGATATCATAAAGGTGGTTGTGGTTAAGCAATTAAATGTGTGGGTCGATTAGATTCCTAGTACTTGTATTCTGTATCGTAAAGCGTTAACAAATATTTGGATAACTTAAGATGCTAAGCTTAAAGGTTTATTGTTGGCTTTTAAGCCAACAATTATTGCTTGTCATAAACTATAAAACTGCTGTTAAACTTAAAGATGAGAAAGACAGAGAGCTGTATTTAGGGAGAGAGGCAGGAAGTGAAAGAAAATTAAAATTTGAAAGGACGTACGAATTTCCGTAATAAAGGAGAGTTCATAATTTAATCTAATATCCAAAAACGGAATGTAAAAAGTGGCAGCGGAAAAGTGATAACAAATAACTTCCTGATTTAAATAGTGGTTATAATGATTACTAAGTGAACGATAAATAGTAAATGGCAAAGAAAATGGCTTAATGCATAACATTTTCACTTTCATTAAGTGAAATGAAGTGGGTACAACCACTTTCCCATTTTGCAAAAAATGGTCTTGTTTTTTGGATAAAATTCAATTGAAGTGATAAAAGTAATGTTGACAATTTTATATTTAACAATAAAAACTCTAAAATAATGTAAATGTACTCGTGTGCGAAGGTACGATTAAAATCCACTGTGAAACAGTATTCGGATGAGATGGTTGGTCGTTCGTATTGTGTTGAATGTAGCGCGCATTATTGATGTCGTTCGAAGTATATAAGCGAAACTGTAAGTTGAGTGTGATGATCCAGTCCTGTCATCGTTTGGGTGACAGTTTTATGAAATAGTAGAGAGTAAGAGTATTCTCCGAATGGGTATTGCCTAATGTGGAATTCAAATGATAATCTGTGTAATAAGTAATATATATGTACGTGCTCACAAATAAAAAGAAGATCACGAAACCTCTAATTGGACTATTTTTATAATCACATCTTATACATACATCTATTATCTATCATTTTGCGACATTTTCTTAAGGACTCATTTTTATTTCTATTTCACCGACAAACAAAAGCGGTAAGTCTTCACATTGCTGACTTCAGCGGATTGTATTGAATTGTGTGCTCATTAATGTAATCTTAAAAATAGTTAGGCTCACTTTTTAAATGAACTTAAAATTTTCAAGCTCTCTATGTACTTTAATCTGTGGATGTATCTAAAAGTACATATTTAGGGTAAACGTATGTACTCATCTTCATGGCTAACTATATTTAGTGTTTGTCAGGGGTTTTCAAGTGCACTATTTCATTATTGCACTTAAGCAGACATGGTGCAGGCAGTTTGTAAGCCACATGAAGCAAGTTAGATGAAGTGCCAAAATGCGAACTGTACGCGAGACGACTGAGAAATGACTTCTGTCTCTCCTCAGTAATATTGTGCTTTCACACAGATGCTCCAATAATTTGGCCATTGATAAATAGCAGTACTCAGAGTATTTATAGGACTCTCCAAATTTCTGTGGACCGAGAACTGTAATAAAATGAACCACCACGCCAGTTTTTAGTTCATTAGTTGACCGACGTTAGTCAACAGGTGAAGACCATTTTTCTGTTTTCTAAAGGGATTTCTGCGAATGCGTTCGCGAACAGTTTTATGGCTGCATTGCTTCGAATCACACGAGACTGACCACTTCTCTTTCAGATGTAGACGTTTGAGAAGCGGGATCAATAGTGCGGTAAACAAACGTTCTCGAAATATTCACTTCTTTGAGAAGCTTGGGACTTTCAGTTGCGCTTTTTTCCGCACTTATATAAAGCAATTTGCAATAATTCCAGTCCATAATAAGCGAAAGCTCTGAACTGATTATTATGTATGAATAGAAACTGCATACAAAATAACTTAAGAAAACGGAACCTTTTCTACAATTTCGTCGAATCATTTATATCTGCGCGTAACTGTATCTTGCCACTGCATAACTGCTCTAATCTGCAATTAAAATTTTTAATATGGAATGTAAACCAGCCAAGTGCGCATAATATTCACCAGCAGCGTATTGGCTTCAGGGCTTGGAGCGAATTGATTATCGCCACCGGAGATTTTGATTGTCCACTGACATTCGCGAACTTTCCATGGCGCTTGCGAATGTTCCATGGCCCTCAACACATTTTAGAAATTAATCAGCGTTAGGTGGAAGAATAGTAAGCGTGTTATGATTAATAGCACTTTAAGGTACAGTGCATTTAGAAACTGTTTTTTTCACATGCAAATTGGATTGAAATTCAGAATTTTAAGAAAAATCGATTAAGTGATGAGCATGCAGACGAGAAAAAAGAGAAGACACACCTCTACATGCTGACAAATTTTAAACAAATATTTTTTAATAGTAATGAGAAGATAAATCAAGTTCAAACCATTACATATGCAGAGACAGCCATAAAACTCTGAAATGATGTCAAGATCGTACATGAAGATAACTTCTTTAACATCCTAAACATTTCCTCTCTTTTTATCACTTTTATTTCCAAGAAACGGTTACAAATTATTTGTTACAGTGCAGTCTCTAGCTGATATGTATGCGGTTGAGTGACAAAATTGCCAATTAGTTAGCTGTCATTGCTGCCGGCAGCTTTTACTAACAACGAAGAGGAAAAATCTACAAGTGCATTGAGCAGAAAACATCGAAATGTAAGCAAAACAGACAGAAATCAAAAATTTCCATCCAAAAAAAGAACAAAGACACACGCCTTTACCATGTTTGAGGACAATCAACCGCCGATGACAAAGTCTGCGGCAGTGGGGAAAGTTGCGGTATTAGCGTCAGCCTACTACGACAGTATTGGTGGCAGCTGACGGCCGGCTGATCATATGGCGCAAAAAACAAGGCAATGTGCCGTTGATGGCAGTGTGGAGAAAGGAGAAGACTAAAATGTTGCAGTTGGCTAACAGCTGCGGCTAGAATTTCGTTATCTGTCGGAACGCTGTGCGCAGTTTCTCGGGCATAGCAAGTGTCTTTATATGTAATTTATGTTTGTACTCGTCTGTTTGGCTGGCGTGCCAAAAGAGGTCAACGACATGCGCTTGCAGCCGGGCTTCCCCCACAATTTCGACCGAGTTGCCGACGTCTGAAGTATTTATACTATTGCAACATGTTGGCATAGAGTATGATGGCTTTGTTCGAGATAGATATAGGGTCACATATGAGTTCGTAGATGGGAGTAATCGGACCACTGCCACGACCAAAATGGGATGACACCGCCAACTTTTAGGTGAAATCAATAATCTTGAGAAATTCCATTTGAAACTTTCACTTTCCAGCACACAAATAAAAATTTAATATAGCAGGATAATACTCTGCACAAGTAATGTATTTGAGATGTGACGCCTTATGAATAGAAATTAAGTAAAACAAGAAAGCTGTTTAAACTCCTAGGTACTGAATATGTAGACCCAGTGCTTATAGTTGACTTTTTAACGAAAATATCGGTCAATGAGCGAAATATATAATTGAAATTCAGAGATCCCTTTTATGATCTGTGTGTCAAAAATGGGCTGAATAGAATCAATAGCCCCCTTATACCATATACAAAGATTTTCGAACTTCCGGGTGACTTTAAGCCGCATATATCAGCCAATATGTGAATTATCTTAATAATAGTTAGAAGTTTTTCTTATAACGGTGCATATTTCAGCTTAGAATGAATGAAATCGAGTGAAAATTGTATGAAGTTTTGGGTATACCTTAACTTAGCCCTGCCTTACTTGTTTAGTTTCATATTTTCGCTTGCATACTCCTCTTGACAAGATGGCTTGTATATTCACATGAATGCCTTGCACATTTTTAAATGAAAATTTAATTTAATAAATTGCTGCCAGTTCTTGTCCTGAAATAAATGTTATGCTTCGCTGCTTTCAATATAAATATTACCAAATCCATTACGAACAGCACAAAATGGTGAACTCTTCATACATGGAAGTAACTACTAATAAAATAACAGTGAACCTCAGTGGTTGTACATATGGTTCATTGTTATTCAAATATAGTTTCTTCACTAGCTTTAGTACACACACGTACTTTTAATATCTTCTCAGCTAAAGTTTCGCGCATTGGTCGAAGTATGTTACTCATACGCCGTGGGTAAAGCAGTTTGTTTTTAGAAGTTTGCACATACGCTGGCTTTGCTGCACTTCGCTTTCTGCGATTCATTTTGCAGCACTTGCTGTGGCCTTTGCCGCAAAAGCAATAAGAGCGATATTGAAAGTCATGTCGGCTACTAATTCATGCAATGCATTTGCACATTAAAAGGTGTTTGGTTTTATTTATTATATTGAAGTGGTAGGAGAATGGAAGTTTGTGGAAACGTTGTTAAAAGTTTGTGAACAATTCTCAAATAATAGTGATTATTTATAAAATAGGAATTTTTATTTTTTTGGATGTTTAATGCATTGGAACTAATTAATGTTTAGCTTAAACAAAAATATAAAAATTTAATTGTCTACAAGAAAGATAATATGACTTGCAATGCTCGATTCATTCATAATTTATTCGAGGTCAAAGCGCAAACTTTAGTCGGAAAGTATAATTTATCAATTTCTTACAATATTTCACAAAATTTTTCAAAATTAAACTTTTTTACACATATAAAAATATCAATGCATGAAATATAGTGTATAAGTATAGGCTAAGAAAACTGTGAACACATCCTAGAGAATATATTTAGAATGTATGCTCTCTGACTCTCATTCTCCAAATTTTGCAATATAAAATCGAAAAATGCAACACTGGACGTAAATATGAAAAAATTTTGATAAAATATCATAATGTTATATTAAATTTCGCCTGTATTCACATAAGAATGTATTCTTATGAGATATGCCAACTTTGAACTTTGAAATATACTCGTAAGCATTGCAATCGTGAAGCGTTATTTGCACTTAAAGTGAGTGCTAGGCCATGCTAGTTGCGGCTCTAGCAGTACTTGCACCCAGCACTGGCATGAACTTTTTTAAAACCTTTTAAAGTATTATGAATATACTCCCACTCAGTCGGCCGTCTCTCATTTTTCAAAGCTCAATTGTACGTGGTAAATGGGCTGCCCAAATTACTGGTTAATAAAACGATTATAATTGGTTCAAAGCTGGTACTTTTCAGTCTAGTCCACTTTCAGACTAGTCGAAATACAATATCCAATACAGAGTTGAAAGACATCAATATTGTGCTTAAAAGGGATAAAATATTATCTGTTGGTATTAAATCTAAGGAAAATTACTGCACTTGCAGCAGCAATACTGAGACCAATTTTCATTCGTATTCTTCTTTATAACCAAATACAGCTAGCATACCGTCTTTTATTAATAATTTTGAATGGATCTGTCTGCCTGCCAACTAAAATCAGAGCTTTCAACACGCGAGTTAAAACAGAGTCGAATTTTCATCAAGTGCAAACATTGCAGTCCACTATCCGCTCTCTTCCCGTTGCTTTGTCAGATTTTAGTGCATGCAGCTAATGTGTTTATGCCTAACAGACTCTTGATGCTGCTCGTTAGTTAAATATTTTTACAACGCACCGCGTCTCGGAACTATTTTGTAATTTTTTGCTATATATGGAGATGTGCGCGTGTTTGGATGGGTGGGCGCCTCTATGATGGGCTTATATCTGCTTTATCTTAAGCGAGTTTAAAGCAACTGCTCCTGGTGTGAATAAGCATTCACAAATTGCTGTCTCTGAATAGTCGCATTAATAATAACTGCCAACACTACGGTCTCGTTTATGCCTTTCCACGACTTTTCTGTGCTTTTCGTTTCGTTGCATTTATTATCCGCCGTTGCTTTGTGCCTGGGGCTTTGTAGGCCTTGTTTGTTGACGCAGAGTAGAGGACTGGGGATGTGCTGCATAAAAATTTTAATGAAGAGAAATGCTTTGCCGCAATTCCGGTACGCGGTAATTTGTGCGTACGTCTTTGTGTCTTTGCTGAAGGGCCACGCGGACGCAAAATGACGCTTTAAAAGTTCATAAACAGTGCGCCCAGTGTTGCTCTGCACAGTTAGCTGCAGCAAAGCAATTATCAAATTCATGGTCTTAAGCGAGTTTTGAGCATTTACACGAGCAGTTTGAAACAATAAAGTGTCTTGGTAGATTCAGCTCAGTTGAAATACGACAGTGCAATTAAAAGCTCATTTTTCATGGTATTTTTGATGGAATAACTGTGGTGGTATTTACTGGTACAAAATTTCGTTGTGAAATAATTAAATTCACTCTGAAAAACCAATTTCCGCTTCTCCGCATTTTGCATAGAAACTTTCAGCTTTCGCCAGCTTTCGGTGGTCTCGCATTTAATTGCTTCCTTTGCTTTACAATTCTTTCCTCTTCAATACGCGATATTCACCATCGCCAATTCATGCCATTCACTCACTCCAAATCGATATTTGCATAAGCTTGGAAGATATGAGTTGCTAAAAATAATAAAGCTCTTGGCACTCACTTGGCTTGGCGCCAATCTCAAATGCCATAAAACGTCGGGTTGTTGCTGCATCTATCATCACCGCCAGTCAATCGCCTGTATATCATTGGTGCCTCGGTATTTCGCTTTTCCGGCATATACTTGTACTTAGAGCAAAAACGAAGCCACTGACGAGGCGAAGTGAAGGAATAGAGAAATCGGAAAATGTTTGCTGGTGGTTGCTGAAAATAGCAAAACTTTATATTCAAAACCAATGTTAAACCGCGTTTCCCATCAACGCAAAACTCACAAGCAATTTCTGCAACTTTCCAAATCCACAAACATATAGACAAGAGTGCTTAGCTAGCTCATTTAGACTCTATAATCAATTTATGCTCTATAATCAACTGGCTTTACCATTCATATTCTTACAAAAAAATCGATAATTACCGGTATAACATCTCCCAAAAACAGTCAAAGGTTAGATTATTCAGTGTTAGATTAGTCAAAGGTGTTTGTTTTGGTACAGCAGGTTACTTCAGGTTTTTCTACCTTTCTAAATATTTGTAGCAACTTAACAATCTTTTAGTCATCCTAATATGTTACTGTATAAAATACATAGGTTAACATCCACCAGCCATTCCATGCAATGAAACGTCTCACCACTTTTTGACTAGGTCACTATTTCCTTTGTGTGTGTTGGGGACCGAAATAGAGAATGACTAAATCACAGAAATTATTTTACAATAAATATTTGGTAGTCGGAAAAGTCTTTTCGTATTTTGCCAATAAATATCGTTGCAGTCGTATATCTCTAGTGCTACCAATCATATTTTGTCATACTATATTGTGTTGGAAAAGTAAGATTTTAAGCTTCATTTAACCAAAAATGGGGGAAGTTGAAAAAAATTTACAGCTGTTCACAAATGACTGAAAATAATGAAGAATTTCGCTATATTTTGAAATTTTTGTATAAAAAGGGGAGGCCCCCAAGGAAATATGTTAAGCTTGCGGAAACAATATCAGTTCGTGCAGCACAATAATGAGTCGTTAGTTTCCGTTCCGGAAATTTCGAAATTTCGATTCACACTGATGGAACAATGTCTCTAGCGGAAAAATGGGAAAAAGTATTCATTAAATTTCATTGTAAAGAAAAAAAATTAGTTGAAGTTTGATTAGACTTTTTCGACTACACAATGTTACAAAATTAATATTTTATGGGAGTAATTATAATATGATAGATTGAAAGATGTTTATTCAGAGAAAACCGCAAGCGTTTAGTTACGTGGCCGCTATGCATTTGTCATTTATAAATCTTTGCCATCCTCCACTTCTATATAGCTGCCCATTTTTTCTTTAAGATACCCCTCGCTACGCTAGTTTTTGCTCTTCCTCTATTTATTCCTCATTTTCATCGCATTCATCAAGTCCACATAAAAAAGGACACACAATCTTGTTATGTCGGCAGCTCACAGGCTGTAAATAAAATATGTATTTTTTTACATTTGATTTATTGGCTTACCCACATAAATAAATATCTCAATATTTGAATAACTGGTTAGTATTCTGTCCCTACTCTTCTCTTATCCATTATCTCTCTCCTTGGATTCGGCGAAGTCTTCTTATTATTTATCACCTATTTAATAGCTGTAAAAAGTAAACGTTCAAAGTAAAAAATATATACAGTCAAACCTGGATAAGCGAGTGTTCAAGGGAGCACAATCTCTCGCTTATAGAGGCTTCTCGCTAACCCGAGTGCGATAAAATAGCAACGTTATTTAGTTCCACGCAATAGAATATTGTCACAATATTGACAAGAAAATAATACAAACTACTAGCCATAAAATAGCAGATGTTAAAGTGTAGTTTGTTTTGTCATTTGTTACTGTCTGTGTGTATCTTTTATGTATGTATGTATTCTTATTGTAACTAAATAATATACATAAATAAATAAAGCTTGACTTCGCTTATAGAGGTATAGATAAGTTACGGAGGTCCATGAGGGAAAAACGACTCTCTCTTACAGAGGATTCTGTTTCTCGCTAATAGAGGTTTTGGGAGCTTAAAATGACGGGTCCTGGCTATAACTCTCACTGATACAGTTTTCTTACTAAACCAGTTCTCACTTACTCAGGTTCAACTGTATATGATATATGTATACAAATGCATATTGTTGTTGGCACTAACTGTACAAGGCTCATCTTCAACCGAAACCGATTTATCATTTTTTGTTTGACACTTGAGTGTGCGAAACTAGAAAATCAGTCATTGAGTATGCGAATATATAAGATTAGTAAATATCAGAAACCAAAAAGGTTAAACAAAGGGGCGTAAGCCGGCTTCAAGACGTCTAATTTTGTTTGTTTTGGGTGAAATTATGAACAAGTCAACCTATTAAAGTAGACACAAAATTTTGTTTACTCATGGCAATATGTGTAACTAAAGAAGAGTTTGCTTACTTGTTTATCAAGAGAACTTGTAAGTATGTATAGAATGTATGTAGAGTTAGTGCCTTTGAACTAGAGATGTTTCTGTTTAGAACGAGATAAGAAATTATTCTATTTGAATGGCTACCATTAGTTCAAAAGATATCGTTTTAATAGTAAGGGAGAAGTGTTGGGTTCATCACTGTAGCAAATGTTTGTGCAAAAACGTGTTTATATAAATTTATTTACTACTTTTTACCTATGGATCAGTGAAATGGCAGCAATTAACTAATACACTATTTTTTTAATGCAGAGTAAAACATGCATATCCATTTTTTTAATCAGATGTTCATAGTTGGAATAAAAATTTGGAGTTAAGAAACGCACTAAATAGTAAAAAGATAATATAAAACAAATATCAATATAAAAGTTCGAATTAAATATTATAATATTTTTTTTTTATTAATTGTATTGGATGTATATATGAGTTCACTGAATTACTAGTACTGCTTCAAAGGATGGCGGGCTTATGTATCTGTGGTGTGTCCTTAAATCCAAGGGAGAGAAAGATTTAATATTTGGCATGCATTTTTTAAATTTAAATGTGTAAAAAAGGCAACAACAAGTATTAAAGAGCACATTTTCTATCATGCAAATTAGTAAAAACTACAGGATAATACGCGAAACCGTAAATAACAAAAATATCAAAACTCACAAGTCATCCAGTGAATGTTGCAAGTATGAGTAATGCATGGAAATGTGGTTTGGATGATCCCTATCTAAAATACATCATCTCCCTGCATTTCACTCAAATCCAAAGATTACTCACACTCAGCAAGACTTACTTTGTGGTAAAGTGTGTATGCATAATGTGTGTGTGTGTGCAACTGTTGCAGGTTGTAAATCTTTTTAAGTCGATCTTTGTGCGACAAATATTGCAGCCAAATTAGCGTCACGACAAAGTTTCAGTGTTGTTGTAAAACCATTAGTCTTGTAATTTGTGGTTACTGCGGGTACAATGCCTGTTGTTGCCTTGATTCTCATCAAACATGAAGGGACCCATGATTTATTAAAACTACAAATAAATGTTGCAAATAAATTAGTTTACTTATAAATATATGAAGCATCACGAACATTTAATACATTGAATTTTTTTATCATAATTATTCTTAGCAATTGTTCAAGCGAGTTTTGTTTTAAAATATCATAAATACTGGGTACGTAAAATCCTGACAAAGGCAAGGTCATCAGGTATACATATAAACATATTTGCAAGCAAACTAATTTCTTTTTAAGTAAAGGTTTTTAGGTGACACGAAAGCAAATGAAACAAATATGTGTCAACACGAGTTACTTAATCAAATTTAGTCTTTATTCTCTCTAAATAAAAAAATCAGAAAATAATGAATCCAATTTTATTAAATTTCAAGCAATCTTTAAAAGCATCAACGTTGCTTAAGCAGAAATTGATAATTCACTGTGGCAAGTAAACCTACTCACCAACACAATGAACTAAAGGCGTCCATTTAGTCACTATAACAACAAATAAACACCCCATGCACTATTGACACTTGTCGAGATCTCAGAAACATCAAAATTACTAACATAGAACATTGCCTTTTTTGGCCCTGTGACCCTTCGACACCTGAGGAACTGAACACTATCGTCGTTGGTGGCATTGTATTTATATTTAGTTTTTATTGTTAGCAATTATTGACTTTGAGGCAAGAAAGAACAGACAACCACTTGTTGGCGTTGGATAATAATACAACAACAGCAACAACATTAATTGAGAAGTGCAGGCAAAGGCAAAGCGAGGAGAAATTGCACAGAAAAAGTCAATCTCTTGGGTATCAAAGTGCTGGCTCAGCAATTGCAATATCTACAACAAACACCAGTATTTACCTGAGCGAACCTCAGTTGTCAAGCACAGGTGGGATGTGGCATGTTCGAGTGCACTCGTGTATTTGCAAGCTGCCGCTTCTGTGTGTGTGGGTGTAAATGCAATAACCACAGGGAATGTATGTATGTATGCCTTTCTGCGAATGCTGCGATGATGCATGCTCATCGCTGGCGTCTGCACTCTTTCGATTCAGTGCAAGTGCTAGTGGCAGTGTGAGTGTATGTATGACAAAAATCGATGCAGAATTCGTTTTTTATTCTTTTGTTGCTGACACTAGAAAAGTCGTTTGCTTTTCACAAAAAAAATTTAATTGAATTAAAATGTTGTTGCTGCAACCGTTTGTCTGGCAAAAAAAACACACAAGAAAAAGACTTTGGACCATATACAAGGTTTAGCAGATTAAATACCAATTATGTCAAATAACAAGCTATTTTGAGGCTTTTGCCTGATTGGAGCAGTATTCATTAAATTAAATTTTGGTTTTGTGGAGGTCAAAACGATGACTTGTGCGTTGTCATCCAATACTTTTATGGTTAACAAATTCATCCAATTGGCTTTTCGAAAGGACAAATTTGCTTACTTAAACTACTGTTTCGAAATATTCTATCATCACCTTTTTCTAGTCGAACTGGCTGAGAGTGTTCTAAGTTGAATACTTCGCTTTGGGCTAAGTATTACTTTCCAAAATTTATTTCGTGAGGTTTGGATGAAATAACAAGAAGTTTAAACGTAGACATAGTTGTAACCGTTAAGCAAGTTGCTTGCTAAATCGTCAAATCTGTCACGGGCGCCCCTTTAACCACCCAAACCCTTAAGTAACTATTCAACATAGTCAGCTACATTTAAATTGCAATTACAGAAAACCGTTTCGTTTAAATCCCCTCTGTAAACATAACTGAGCTGCCGCTGCGGAGAGAATTGATATAGAGCTGAGCAGAGGCTTTGCAGATGTGGAGGCTGCCCTTAGAAGAAGGCTGCTGTTTGCCACTGTGTTGGTATTTGTGTTTGTCCTGCCAGCGACGCCATTGTCATTAAATTTGCCGGCGCTCTTGTTTTCGCCGTTCTCTGTCGATAGGTTTTAGATGCGCTAAGGTAAGTTTGTGACCTTGGGTGAGTTTGACAATAATGGTTTTATAGAATCAAAACACAAAGTAGCAAAAATATTCCAAATTCTTCAGTTAAAATTGCGTTTTCTCGTACTTAAATCCTCAGATAACATTCTCTAATAAATTTGCATCGATAACAGTAATTTCACAGATTATTTTCATGATTTCTGCACGATTACTAGCTTCTGGACGACCTTGGCTGCGGTCGTCATTTAAATCCTTTTTTTTTATCATACGAATTTTTTTCAAGTTTTATACATATAATTTACGCTTGCACTGTTTTTATTTCTTTGAAGTGGCTGCAACATTATCATCTGTCATCCAATTTATACTAAGTTAGGTGTGTTTGAAAGAGTATAAATATTTATTTTGAATGCCAAAATTTTCTATAGATACGCTTGTTAAATATTTCTTCTACTATGTTTTGTAGTAGTGCAATTTTTTCCTCTGTACAAGACTGTGTAAAGAGGATTTAGTATACTATACATCCATCCACCTCAATTGCCTCACCGAGTTTTATTTTTGGCCCAGTTATTTATTTTTGTCTATTGGTTATCTAACGCTTACTAGCGTTTAAGTGGGATCAAGAGAATCCACTTAACTGAAATCTAATTCTCAATTTAGTAACTTTTCATTTGACATAAAGGTAATTTTCGTTTTCTACGAAAGCGTTGCGCTGTGAATGTATAGAAGGTAATAAATAGAATAATAAAATCTATATTAAAGAATTCTCGTAAAGGCTCTCGAAGCTTACTTTTATTTCAATATATAAATGGTAGACCAAATTGCTTAAAAAAATGTAAACCGCATTATTTTAGTACTGGCATTAAAAATAGAACAATGATATAAGCAGAAGAAACGAAAAAAGTTCTGAGCTCAAAAGGAAAGGTAATGGAAGCAGCATAAGTGAGACGTGTCTGCGATTTCTGCCGCTACAACAACAACAGACGTGTCTGCGAGCCTAATGAATAATGAATGAAGTTGTCTGCAAATTTAAAACTTTTCATTCCTCGTCTCAGCTGTTGCTTTTTCTAAGTACCTGTGTATTGGCACTTGACTCGCACTCAAATATTGTAAAGAGACTTATGAATAACACACTAATACATATTATCTGGTTAAACTTAGTTGTGTGCGTTTATAACACGGTTTTGCATGTCTATATAAATCATCAACAGAGATCCATTGCAGATTTAATTTATGGGTGCAACATGTGGTTGAATCAATTTCACGAACGCAGTATTCATTCACACGTGTTTTCTAAGCTAATTTATATTACTACACATTCATATTCGACGCATTTGTATTGCGATAAGCCCCATAATGGCGACAAATTTTACGTGCTTTGGGTAAATGTATAGGAAATTCAACAGCAACAACACACAATTTGCATTACAAGCAGGATGAAGAAAGACTTGTGGATTTCTTAAGTAAAATTGGAAAATATACGAGATACAAGAAAGGAAATGGAAGAGACATATTATATATAGTACAAGTATATCTTACTCGACATATTCGTTGATTAATAATAGTTAGTACGTACATATGTGTTTTTACGAGTAATAATAAAAAAACCTCATGAAGATGCTCTTAATCGTTAAAATTTTCAAGAATATTTAATACTCACACCTATTCAAATATGTTTATGAGAATTAGTCTAGACTGGAATGCATATATGTATACAGCCACAATCGATTAAACGCGAGGACAAGTGTATGTTACATCCATCCAACATCTGCCTATGAATCATAGAACGTATACGACCATTAAAATTACAATTTAGTTTAATCAATGGCATTGAAGTCATCGAAATGAGCAACAAAGGACCTTTAGCCTCTAAGGAGGTAGTCAAATTTGCAAGCGCATTATAAGAAACTCGGTCGGCCAGACTAAAGAACAGAAATCATCAATGCTAGACGAAAGAATCTCATGTATGCCTACTTTTCTAGTAGGAGAGTTCTGGAAATTATGGTAATAGTCTTGGTCTATATTTCTTTGCCATTTTTATATCATTGTACCTCAGCATCCATCAAAGCTCAATAGTGAAACTACAAGTGCCAAAATAAATTATTTGAATGTAGGAAAAAAATCTGAGTACTAATGAAAAGAAAGTCTTCCGCAACAGCCAAAAGACTAAAAAATATATATCGGGTGATTTCTTAAGAGCTTGATAACTTTTTAAAAAAAAAACGCATAAAATTTGCAAAATCATCGGTTCTTTATTTGAAACGTTAGATTCAGACATTTACTTTTGAAGATAATTCAAAATGTTGACCGCGGCTGCGTCTTAGGTGGTCCATTCGGAAAGTCCAATTTTCGGCCGGAATAGCCCGAATTTCTTCGGAAATGTTGTCTTCCAAAGCTGGAATAGTTGCTGGCTTATTTCTGTAGACTTTAGACTTGACGTAGCCCCACAAAAAATAGTCTAAAGGCGTTAAATCGCATGATCTTGGTGGCCAACTTACGGGTCCATTTCTTGAGATGAATTGTTCTCGAAGTTTTCCCTCAAAATGGCCATAGAATTTGTAGCGCCATCTTGTTGAAAACATGTCAACCAAGTTCAGTTCTTCCATTTTTGGCAACAAAAAGTTTGTTAGCATCGAACGATAGCGATCGCCATTCACCGTAACGTTGCGTCCAACAGCATCTTTGAAAAAATACGGTCCAATGATTCCACCAGCGTACAAACCACACCAAACAGTGCATTTTTCGGGATGCATGGGCAGTTCTTGAACGGCTTCTGGTTGCTCTTCACCCCAAATGCGGCAATTTTGCTTATTTACGTAGCCATTCAACCAGAAATGAGCCTCATCGCTGAACAAAATTTGTCGATAAAAAAGCGGATTTTCTGCCAACTTTTCTAGGGCCCATTCACTGAAAATTCGACGTTGTGGCAGATCGTTCGGCTTCAGTTCTTGCACGAGCTTTATTTTATACGGTTTTACACCAAGATCTTTGCGTAAAATCTTCCATGTGGTCGAATAACACAAACCCAATTGCTGCGAACGGCGACGAATCGACATTTCACGGTCTTCAGCCACACTCTCAGAAACAGACGCAATATTCTCTTCTGTACGCACTGTACGCATTCGTGTGGTTGGTTTAATGTCCAATAAAGTAAACCGAGTGCGAAACTTGGTCACAATCGCATTAATTGTTTGCTCACTTGGTCGATTATGTAGACCATAAATCGGACGTAAAGCGCGAAACACATTTCGAACCGAACACTGATTTTGGTAATAAAATTCAATGATTTGCAAGCGTTGCTCGTTAGTAAGTCTATTCATGATGAAATGTCAAAGCATACTGAGCATCTTTCTCTTTGACACCATGTCTGAAATCCCACGTGATCTGTCAAATACTAATGCATGATCCTAACCTAAAAAAAAATACCCGATACTATATTTCGAGGTAAAATTACTTTATTCTTTATGTATGACTTGTGCTCAGGCAATTTTTCCCTAAGTTAATGCAACATTGAATTTTATTTTTGTTTTTGAAATATTCTATTAAACACTCGACACTCTTCCCAAGTAAGTGTATTATTAGTAAAAGCTACTGAAATTTTCCTTATATTAACGAAACTTCTAATAAGAAAGCTAAATAAAAACAAAACGATTGAAGTAAATTAAAATATTTTACGCTTTTTTACTATTTTAGAACATTTCTAATTTCAATAATCATCGCTGCGGATTTAAATGCGTCTTCTTGCTAGTAAATATCTTCATTCCATTGAATAATCAGCTGAAATTAAGGCCTATAAAAACTTCCAAGGCCATACACTTAGTGTAAGTAAGAGTAGTAACATTGAATTTGCCTGAAATTAAGTAATAGGACGAGTTTTTTTTTACATTTTCTCACTTCATCGTTTACAGTTTTAATGAAACATTGGTTTAGCTAACGTAGAAAAATTTAATTAAATGTAAATGGCGGCAATAATAATAAACACCGCGTCTAGGTAAAAATGCCTTTTAATTTGTAGTCGAGCAATCGGCCGTTGATACTCCTGAGGAGTCGGTGTGCAAAATATAAGAACTGATGATATGAATGAGCTTTTAGTGGCTCGTCTTCAAAAGGAACATCACATCAGACGGACAATTGTGAAGATAACATCGTGTACCGTTCTGTGCTCTTGTATTTTTTTCGGTGCTTTAAAGTTGTTGAAAGAAATTTCATTATCTTGTTGATAATTATTTGCTTCCGTCACTTAGTAACAGACAAGGGCGCTTACCATTTCAATAGAACTTAAAGACGTAAACAATTTCGTAAATTGAGGATAGATGAACTTTATATTTAATTAAAAGGAAATAACACAATAACCTAATTTAATGTTAGGAATATATTCCCAAAGGAAAGTGAGGTCATATGCTAAGATAACAAAATATTTGTTTCCACATAAACAAACTGTAATACAATCCACCGGAGTGCATATCAGGACCTGACGACGGATTTAAAGCTGTCAAATGGAAAATCGCTCGTCAATTCATGGCCACAGTTATTTGCAATTACACTTCTGCCACTTCAATTGCAATATTTATACCCTGAGCAGGGTATATTAAGTTTGTCACAAAGTTTGTAACACCCAGAAGGAAGGATCAAAGACCCTATAAAGTATATATATAATATACAGTGATACAATTATTTATTTTTTTATCAGAATAAGTGCCACTACCTGAGTATCTATTGTAGCTTGTTGATCGATTCGCATTAAAATGCCATTTACATTATTATTTTAACAACAACAGCAGCAGAATGGCCATGCGATTCTTTTCTCTCATATTTTCAAAATTTCCGATCACATATTCGAAAATTGTGCCGTGTAAATTATACACAAGTAAACCGAAATGCGACACTTGTGTCAAAATGACATTGAGCACACTTGTATACCTGGGAAGAATGGCTGCTACTACTGTTTAGAGAAATTCTACAAATTTCTTCTGTCTTGCAGCTCATTTCCGATGTGCTGGTTCTATTTTTAATGATTTTTTCTTCAGCGGCACCACTTCCACTTCTTCGCTGAACCCTCGGTGAAATGCTTTCATCACTCAACTTGCATACTGCCTTGATGTAATGTTAGGACTATTGTTCTTGCGGCGGTTATTTCCTCCAGCATATTTGGCGAGCCTTTATTTTCTTTCACTTTGCCAAAATTGACTTTTGCGGAAATTAGAAACCTCATTCTGCCTCTTTCGATAATAGAAATTGCGCATATTTGTCACAGATTTCCCGGTGGTAAAGAAAGAAGGATACGTGTATGTTGAAGTATAATATTTTCCTGAAAACAATTTAGATACTAGGTTAATTTTTATTCAGTAGTATCATTTTCATTTCCAGTTTTATCAACATTTTATTTTTTTGTTTCAATAAACCAATGTTTTCGTGATTATTTTTGCATTATTTTTTCAATCTGGCCTCTGTGAAAGTTGATATATGAAATTCATCGGAAGAGACTAAAATTTCATTCAAATGCTAATTGTATTTAACGATTTAGACACTTTCAAGGGTCCAACAAGCGAAAATCATGACAGTTTCCATGCACAAACACATATACAGACATCTGCAAAACATTTCATGAGTGTGTGTATGGACGCTTAAGAAAGAAATCGCAATTTTTTTTAAGGTACAGAATTATTTGAATTTGCTTTTCCACGGCGCCGATATGTTCTTGGGACTATGGTATTCGCTTGAAAAGTAGTTAAGTGCATGATATGTCACGGATACAATTGTGTTTGCAAGACGTCTTTAATAATTAGTTTAATATGAACCAATAAGCTACGTTCACATGGTTCGAACACTTTATTCGATGCCATTTAGAGTAAGTATTTTAATAGGTTTTTCACAAACCCGCTTCGAAAATTAACTTACATATTCACCATATTTGACATTTTCTGGTCTTTTCTGTATTGCTTGTCATTTTAAATACGAAGTGCTATTACAGGTTTTGCCAGGCGAAATAATGGATCGAACACGTGAACTGTGACGAATATATGAGCATGGAATCGCATCGAAACACGAGCTGAAGTTATATATATATATATGTCGTAGTTGCAAATTAGCCAGGGATCAAAATTTTCAGCTGCAAAACACGAACTTTTGGGTAGGGGCAAATTTTGTGTGCAATCACCAAACGCCGACGTGCGTAATTTGGCATAAATACTTGATTTTGGATGTTCGCTGCAGTCGCGAAACAAATGTGGCGTAAGCCGAAATTGGTCAAGTTGAAATTGCGACATTCCTTAATTTACTTTTTGGCATTGGCAATTGTCCTCGGGCAAATAATTCCACTGAAATATTGAAATATTATGAAATCAAACTCTTTGAGGCAAACACCGGAAACAAAAACGTGGGCGGCCAAAACACACCAGGGCGTCAATAAATATGAGTGTTACTATAGTTGTTGTTTTTTGTACGAGTTGCCTTCTGCACCGAGAGCAAAATCAAGTTGTTTGTTTGTGTTGTTTCCTGTGTTGTAATTGTTTTTGTTGAGCACGCAAGAATAATATTTTGGCCCGAACACACGACTCTGCTACGAATGTGATTTGGCTTCTATGGACTCAGCTGAAGGATGTGCACTGCGTAGTGTTCGCTGGTTTTACTTCTTAATCCATATAAAATAATTTTGGTGTTTTGCCATTTGCGTATGCCGAGGCACATTTGCTGGCATTTACACAAAATCTACTGAAGTGACCTTGAGCATTTGCTGAGGAAATTAGAAATGTGGTTTGCCAAAGTTTGAGGGGGAAATTATGTTTTAAGTGATTCGGCTTTGGAAAACAACCAGAAGATGCTGGTTTTCCATAACATGTAATATGACTTTTTAAATGTAAATAACCAGGATTCAATATATTTCAAAGTATTTTAGCCATAAGTCATAAGGGCTCTTGGTACCCCATCAAAAACGAAGAAAGTTCTCTGAGCGCCATTCACTTGGGAGTGACCAGGAACGATTTTTCTATATATGGCTCAAGCAGCTCATGACTTCCGGTCTTAGACCAAGTATCCTCTGGGTGGCCAAAGAACATGCGTTTGAAGACGAGCAGAAGTTAGGAGACGAAACATCCACTCCCCAGTGTTGTGCGCTGGGTTTGAGAATCGCTACGTTAAAAACGCCTCCTATAAAAAGGAAACAACAGTCCCCGCGCTGTTGTAAACTCGGCTATAAGTTAGCGGTGTCTACGTGGAAGAAGAGAGGAAGTAAGTTGCTTATTCCTCTCTTACACCTACTCGAAAATGAATATTGCTTACGAAAAGGCGTAAGGGGTTTGCCTTCTACCTGTGTATACAAGATACTGCTCATAAATAATAACATGCAGACGGAGAAAAGTTTTCGAGCACGCACGCACAAACACACGGTGTTGAATTTGATAAACCTTGGGATATTAAGCAATCAACTGGCGCAGCAGCAACGAGTATCTTTGTGGTTGTAAAGTCGCGGTTAATGAAAGTTAAACCCTGCACAAATTACAACAGTTCACACGTTATTTGTGTGATTTTACCTCATCTTCGCTTTACTATTTCCTTTCGTACCTTGTGTTTTTCATTCCCAAGGTGGCACTCTGCTAGCTTGAAGCAATACTTGTTGTCGGGGTGTGGCTCTGAAACCATTTTACATGAATTTTATTGAACCGCAAAGGAGCAAATTACACTTTAAGATGACATCTTTATTGCATCTTCTTCTTTGATATGGGTTTTTTGCATTCACCTGCCAGCAGTATAATTGCGGTTCAACAGCGCCAGCGCTACGGGAATAATGGCAAAGATAACATATTTGATTTTCTTCAAATTCTCATTTCATCGTCTATGCCTCTGCACCATATAGCAGGGCGGGAATAATGAGTGACTTATAGAATTTGGTTTTTGTTCGTCAAGAGAGGACTTTACTTCTCAATTGCATACTTAGGCCGAAGTTGCAGCTGTTGGCAAGAATTATCCTGCGTGGAATTTCCGGGATGACATTGTTCGTGGTGTTTATACTGGTTCCAAGATAGACGAAGTTGTCTACGACTTCAAAGTTATGACTGTCAACAGTGACATGGGTGCCTAGTCGCGAGTGGGACGACTGTTTGTTTGATGACAGGAGATATTTCGTCTAGCCCAGTGTTCACCACCAGACCAATTTCCTTCGCTTCCTTATCCACTCTGAAGAACTCAGAACTAACGGCGCGTGTGTTGAAGCCGATGATATTAATATTATCGGCGTATGCCAGCAGCTGTACACTCTTATAGAAAATGATACTTTCCCTGTTTAGTTCTGTAGCTCGAATTATTTTCTTCAGTAGTAGGTTGAAGAAGTCACACGAAAAAGAGTCGCCTTGTCTGAAACCTCGTTTGGTATCGAACGGTTCGCAGAAGTCCTTTCCGATCCTGACGGAGCTTTAGTGTTGCTCAAGGTCAGTTTACACAGCCGAATTAGTTTTTCGAGGATACCAAATTCAGACATCTCGGCATAAAGGTAGTTCCTTTTCTTGCTGGCAAAAGCAGCTTTAAAATCGACAAAGAGGAGGTGTGTGTCGATTCTCCTTTCTCGGGTCTTTTAAATGGCAGTTTTATCTGCAAATTCATTTTCGCTGTATGCATTGTAAAATGTGTACCAGAATTTTTAGAAAAACTAAGTAAGTGGCTTAATATGTAAGCCAATTTCATTAGGTGTTTGGAAATGCTCAAATTTTATTAAATTCAATTAAATATTATACAGCATATTATATTATATTACTATAAGATATTGTATTTAGTAAATAACCGCAACTACCGCATTAGTCTGATTTATTTTCAACAAAAAATGCAAACCTCATTCCGCTGCCTTAAATCTGTTTCATGATTGGCAAGCAGCGTGTGCGCTCCAACATAACTCAGGTTTGAGTGCAAACACAAAGCCAGTGGAATTTTGTTTCAACGCTCTGACGTTCTTCCTTCATTAGCCACATCTGACTTTGATTTATATTTTGTTTGCAATGGACGGCCAGATGTGCAGGAAGTTAAATGAGTGAAATCTTGGAGTTACTGCGAGAATGTGGTGACTCCAGATACAGATGAATGGTGAGATGAGAGCTTTGGCTCAGATGCAGCTTGACTCAGAGAATGTATTTAAAAAAATGCGGGTTTATTGTACAGTTAACTGTTTATATATATAAATATGTATATGCGCGTATGTATTTGTGTATAATGCTACAAACCTGTGAATAAAATGCTTAGTGGAGAAGTTGCCGTTTCACAGCGACATTTTTAGCTCGTGATGCCATATACATACATATATACGCACCACAAAAACAAATTTCTATCTAAGTTGTATACGCCAAATGCAAAGGCAAAAAGAAACAATGTGTCATACTTCTCAAAGCAAATGATTCATGCAACGCCCTTGCACACTTCGCGAAATATTGACAAATCCCCCAATCGGGAGTCCTCAGTAAATATTCATTTATGCAAAAGCTCTGATAAGCGCACTCAGACCGGATTATGAATGACTGAATGACTGACTGAATAACGGCGTAAAATAAAAAATCCGATACAACTAAGAAGTAGAAGTTGAATTAGGTGAATAAGAAAATGAATAAATGTCAAAGAGACAGAAGAAAGTAATCTTGTCTAAGAGCCCCCGCTGAAAGTAATTGAAATGAAAGCTTTGTTAGAAAACTCTGTGTTAAATGTGAATTTAGAATTACTATTTTGATTTCATCTGCGATAAGTAATAAATGGTGTTTACCTGCATCTAAATTCTATTGTCGAGTTTTTGCATTAAATTATTTATGCAAATTTTATTACAAACATGTTATTTGCTTTGAGCCAATAATTCAATTCCACAGATAATTAATTTATTTTGGAAAGTTTAATTTGAGAGCAAATCACTTACCACCTATGGCAATTGCGAATATGTTATGGGTAGGTAAGACAAACTTTGCATCTGCCGATTATTCTAATAATTCATGAAACGCCATTGAATTTTCCCTGAGTGCCCCTTCACACTTAGTTTCGACTTGACTCCCTGTCTATACATTTCGTAGCTGAAATATGAACAAATCTGGAAGAAAAGCTTGGGAAACATTTTATAAAAGAAAGCCAGAATCTTTGCAACAGAGGAGGACCTTTTTAGCACCCACAGAGATGTTGTATAACTCAGAAGCATGTACAACTATGCTATGGAACTTGCGAATCCATTGATGCGGCAGTATTTTTTAATTAACAAAACACGACGTTTTTAGGCTGTCAGACGTGATGTGCCCTTAAAACTGCTATATTTTTTTCTCTCCAGTCAAGGCACTATGTAAAGCGCAAACTGATATCCGTACACACATTCCTCAAGTAAGTAATATAAAAATAAACATTTTGTCTGTTACTTGTCTGTTTTGTATTCTGTTCTCCTCCGCTCCATTGGATGTTCACTAATCGTCGCATTTAATTTCTACATTTCCACTAACGTCTTAGCCTGCCAGCAAATGTTTGTAAGTAGTCTTTGCCATGGGACGGTGTTTATTGTTGTTGAAGTAATTTACATTTATTAAGAATTGTTCTTTGTCTTTCGGATTTCAATTACTTGTACAAGCCAGCCAAAGTTTAATTAAAATATTAAATGATACAAGCAATAAAGGAGGGAGGGAATGACTAAGACAAACAGTTTAATTTCAATAAATCAGACAATTGTGGTGATTTTCAGTAGCTAAGTGAATCTGTAAATTGTTTTTGTCACTCATCTGATTAGTTAATTTACTTTTCTTGGAATTTTAGAAATTTTATTCGGAAGGTTTATAAAAATATAAAACTAGAAGTAAAATTTCTTGAAAAATAAAAATACCTGTCAAAATTTAAATTAAATACTGCTGGTAAAATATTTGAAAATAAGAAATCTTATTTTTTAATGTCACTATTTTGAATATTCCTGGTTGTTCTTGCGTTCTAGCAATTCCTTTGCAATTTTTATGTATTTATTTCAATGCTGTAATACTTTCACAGATACGTATCTACGTAAATTAAAAGTCAGACTTAATTCATTAAAAAATTAATTGCATTTTATCAATAGTTTAGCTGAGCTGCTAGCTCGACTTCCGCATCCGCATCGCAAAAAAACTGAGTAGAGCACACAAACAGCCATCACTTGCGCTAATCTAAAATTTAATTTATCACGGGAAAAAAACGCAAACAATAAAAAGAGGAGAACATAGAAAAGGTGGCTGATAATTCCTTTCGAAGAACTGACGATTGCTTTAAGTAGTTCTCTACTTTATTAAACTAGTACTCACATTGGAAGAAATGAATTTACTTAACTGTCAACTTTATAAGCTTATAACAGGCCTTAAGCTCTCCGCAGCTATATTAGTTGTCTGATTTTACTTAGCACCTCACCATTCATATATTTAATTCGTTTCATGTATAATTTTATAAACATCTGATCAAGGTTAATTAGATCAGATGTTTTTCTAATGTTAAAAAATAAAACAAAAATATTACTACTATAATATTTGCTAGTTACTAAAATAAATAAATTAAATGCTTTTGTCTGGCTGAACCGACTTTAGATCCCATGCAGTTATGAGTATTCTACTCAAGAGATGCAATTGGAATAAAAACGTTTATCTTTTTAGTCTTGGTCAGTATTTTATTACCCATTTAATTAAGCATGCTGAGTCTCTCATCACTTGCGGAATCTTCAATACAGATTAATTTACGTACAGAACTTCATTACTGTTGCTTGCGACATTACCTTAATTGGCTTGTATGGTTTATTCTGATTGGCTAGGCTCACTAAAATTTAATAACCTCCTTAGTGGTTTGTGTGGCTTATTGCCAATTTCATTCGACTACGGTGACCTGGGCACGCTAATTTCTCATTTGAATAAACAGGTCAGTCGAAGGAGCTACTCGTATTATCAAAAGGCATGATAATAAGGCATGGTTTCGATGGTACTACTTCTCGTCAAAGAAATAACTGACGTAGGCTGGCGCCCGGCTGACATCTGGTTTCGGTGGAAATAGTTACTCGTTGAGGAAACTTCGAATAAACTGGTTTGCACAAAATTCTAAGTAATATAATTATTAGATATCTTATTTTTCGTAACTTCGTAGCAGTAGTTTATATATGTAAATACTTCTGTGTAATTTAGACTTACACAGATCTACTCAATTAACACTCAAAGCAAAGGAGCAAATGTTTATAGACATTAGCAAATAGTTTATCGTCGGCGTGTTATGACGTATTTCGAGTAGATTCTATGAGAGGCATGTAAACATTCCATACATGAAAGGACTTTTTGTGTAGTAAATTGTTTGCATATAAATACATACATGAGAATAACGAAGGTAAATTGTATTTCTATGCCTGTCACGTGCTTATATTATGATGCGTAGAGTGTCTGCAGCTGAGCATACGAACATATTTATATAACTTTTCCGTTGTCTTCCAGTACAATACTTGTTAACACACGCTGACTCACTTCCTCCTTGAATACACTAACTGAAATTACTGTTTGTTCGCCTACGTTATTAAAATTCACTTTCACTTATTACTATTGAAAAAAAAACAAGATATTTTCTTTGAAATCTTTGCACTTAAAAAAAAAATTAAGAGTTTTAATACTAACGCGCAATATTTTGAACTAAAATAACTATATAACTTCACATATTTCCAAAATAATCGACTTATCAAGAAATTTTACTTTATTTTTTACTGAGATTCTTCACTTTTCTCTCTTCTTAACTAAATACAAAATTTTGAAAAAGTTCATATAGAAGCAGTTTCTTGCTCAATCCTTTTTCAAATGATCATTACTCACACTTTCTTATGACTGTTCAGTGCTTGTCGCCAAACTGTCTTCCGACGAATTATTTATGTATGCGGTATGCTGCCACATTGCACTTTATATTAAAATAAATACACATATGTTCTACATCAAATTTAAGTATTTTAGTTTATTTTTTCTATTTTCATGCACTTCACGCCCCTTTCAATATTAGATCGGTCAAGTTTTTTGAGTTCGCTCATACCTTTTTTTGGGTTTGTATAGATAACTAGTAAAATGTGGATAAATGGTCATGAGCATTTGAGTAAGTGCAAAGGGCATTGCAGAAGCTAATGTGAAAGTCAAATCCATTGCTGTTTAGTTGCACTTGTTTTGTGTTTGTTTTGTTTTATACTCTTGCACTGTTGCTATAGGGAATAATAGTTTTGTATGTACGATTCAAGTAAAACTGCAACCGTTTAATAGGTTTAATGAATACATCTCCTAGACCACAAGTTAAACTCGCTTAGGACAGTTATTAAGAACTATTATCAAAAATATGCAAATGGAAGAAATCGAATGAAAACCCTGCCCACTCATCATATAACTTTACTGTCAAAAACTTTGAAAACCGTGATAAATTAAGGAACCCGTATACCAATTTTCCTCAAAATATCTCAATGTCTACACAAGGTACAGCATGAACGGGCGGACGGACATACAGACTCTTAATGCCATATCAGTTATAAATAAAAATCTCAAACGCACATTTGCTAGTATGTTCACGAATTTGTGGTAAATAAAAGACAACGGCAACTAGAATGGCCGTAGACGCCAAAAACAGCTCTCTAACTGACCCCGTTTCCTTTTGATTATTCGCTGCGACAAGCACACCAGATGTGGAACGTTATTAGCAACGAGGGTCCCTCATTTCGACTTCAAACTTGTCGCTATTGTCTACCAGAAGTGGCCGAGTGGCAGTTATCAGCACTTCAATGGCCTTTTTCATGTTTCTGTCATTCACAACTCCGTTATAGATGATACTGTTGGCCCTTCAATAGTACCCTCCGTTATTTACCGTTCACTTTCACATTCAGTGGCATATAGATAATGATTAACCACAATTTGTTCAACGCGATGATAAATGAATTACGGCAATTACAATCAATTATCACTTACAGAAAGTTATACAGAAAGAAAATAGTCAAAAATACGGTTTTTGTGAAATCTTATAGTAATAAAATTAAATTAATAATAATTAATAAATTGTTTAATAAAACTAAAGACATTTAATAACAAATATAAGATATGTAATTGCTCTGTAGAAAGCAGCTTTGAAAAAATCGGTATAATTTGCCATTTCAAGTATATGTATTCAATTCGTTTAAATTTATTTTCACTGCATTTCACATTTTAAGTATTATCGTAATGATTTCACATATAATATGTTACATAACAGAGGCCAATACTGCTTGAAAGTTGAAAGTAGTAACGATATTATACTGACTTTGTGTGAGTTCATGTTTGCTTTAATGAACAAACATGTACCCACACATAAATATATTTCGTTTTCTTTTCATTCAATTTTATTGACATTTTTTCGCTCTCTTTTTATTGGACCATTTAATATGGTTGCAAAGCAGTTAGTGCGCGCTGAATGTTGGAATGTCACCGTTGGTCCGCAACGGTTTATTTTGCATAACTGTGTACACAACTACTTACAAAGGTTTATATATGGAAAATTTATGCATCGGTTAAATTATTTAGTAAATTTCAAACTATAAACGCATAAAATATGTTTCCGAAAATAACTATATATGTATATGGATATAAAGTAATGTCTCCAAATATGATTGAGTGTGTTTAACATATAGTATTTTGCTTCAGCTCTAAGTGAAATTAAATATTAATTGGAGTTCAGTATAATGTTTTTTATTAAAATAAGTCTTAAAAGTAGTTCTTAAATTAATTATGCTTTTATTATTGTTAAGACATTCATTACATGTAATGACTTAATGAGTAACAAGTTCAATACATTTAATTTCCATGCTGTGGTGTCTGCTCTTCTTCTCCATATGTAGATTCGGAAATCCAGATTAAAATGTTACACATTATTCGCTCAAACAAAATCTGTTGCCAGTTTTCATTGAAGTTTACTCGGAATAAGTAAAATTGCTGAAAAATGAAATGAGTGAAATCTCAGTTCAAAATCTTCGCTAAAGTTACGAGACTCGACTTATTTATTCTCCCAGAGGCACACCTTACTTGTTCGCTCGCCTCACCCGGTCTTATGACTGATACCCAAATTGCATTCGAAGTTATTTTGCTCGAAGATGGCAATCCACTGCCGCTTGTACATAGTTGCCTCTTTTGTCCTTTTTTTCATATTTCATGTCATAGAGGCACAAAGCTAAATTAGGGATTTGCCCTGGAAAAACGTTTAAAGTCTTTTGAATATGAAATCACATGATTTTGTGTGTTTAGTTGTATTAAAATTACTTGTGCTTTGTTTGAAAAATAGTCCAGTTTTTGTTTTTTGTTAGCCTGATTCGCTGGTCACATTTTGAAATGTCTGTTTTTCTCTGAGGCAGAGCAGTAACAGAGAATGTATTTGTTGTTTTTTACCAGAAAAATAAATATTTGCGAAAAATTTTCTGTTGAGCAATTAGTACTATTTTCCTCTTGCATTCATTGCGCAAATTAGTAAATGTTGATAAAAGGACAAGATGGAGTGAGAATAAATAATAACAACAATAAAACCACGCCCAGCGACATGCGTCGAAATGAGAAACAATGGGGACTGATTGCTACAAATATATGCGACGTTTTGAATATATATGTAAACACAATCTTTGTGGAAAAGTAGTCACCTGCAATATTTTACAGTTACACCGAAATTTACAATTTTTACTTGTATTTTTTGCTTTTGTTGCCTTTTCCATTATTACCGTTATTTTAATTTTTATAGTTTTTTGTTGTTCACAGTCTAAATTTTGCAAGGATGCAAGACATTGGGTTGTGACCAGTGGAGTCGCCTTCGAATTGCAAATAAAATAGAACTTTTGCAATTGTTCTTTAATTAAGTGCAAATAGAAATGCCTGATGAGAAAGAGTATTTCTGTAGTAGTAAGTGCGAAGTCTAACCCTACGATTGGTGGCTATAAGGTCCTCTGTTCTAATCACAAGCTTTTTCTTTCAAATAAAGAACAGTGGTGAACCAACAACAATATTGTACATAACAAAAAAAATTTAAGTATTGCAGTACATGCAATGACTGACGGAGGCAAGTTAGCTAATCTGTTTGCGCAACACACGCGGAATCGCTGAGTTCACATCTCTAAGTTTCGCTTTCCTTGCATGAATTGCTTGTGGTCGATGGGAAATTACTCATTTTCAATGTAATTCTTCGTCCACTGCTATCTGAGTCGGCGAAATAAAATTGGCTTCGATTGCAATCACTGAAGCTTTAGAATATATCCTGAGTGTCTGAGTGTTTGTAAGCTTTTAGAGCAGTTTGCTTTATAAAGTAAATGCTTATTGTTGAACTGTGAACGCCTGATTGCAACTTGAACTTTCCATTTGGCCAAATGGAAAATTGCATTTTTCCATTTAAATCGAGAAGTCTTCAGAATAATTACAAACTCTGTAGTAAAGCGCTGCCATCAAGTGGAAAAGTTTTTCTAAACCTTTTTTGGCCGTTATTCAACATATATTTGTTTGCAGCTCACCTTGAATTTTCAGAAGGAGGAGATGGATGCAGTAACTATCCCATAATTAATCCTTAATTTATTTCAATAATAAAATAATGTTTTGGTGTCTACGGCAGTAAAATGCGAAATTAATGCAGAAATATAGAAGCAGTAGCAATGCTGAAATAATGGAGTAAAAAACGGTTTATAACTGTTGTGAAGTGAAACACAATTAAGTTTGCCTGGCAAAAAAGTGGATTCAAAAAAGCTAGCGAAGGCCAAGTAGTGGCAATACAAAATAATTTTTTCTGCTAAAAAACCTCAAGTACTACACAAACTGGAATTTAATAAACACCGAATGACTAATTAAAATTATTCAATAGGTGTTCCCTGTTTTTAAAATCAAATAACTCGGAATATAATTTTCAATTCAGTCTTCAATCCAGTGTCTCAATTTCCTTCGTAAACCAAAGCTACACTCATCTGCAGACGTAAATCTCTAAATTGCTTCATTGAGCCAAAGTTCATTTTGTACAAAAACTCTTAAAGTCCATTGATTCTACCACAACTTTCATTCTTATATATACTTATATTTAGATTTGTGCTTTGAAGTACATAAGCACACTTGGGTTCCCTAGTATTTCGCCACAAAAATTCTTCACAATATATGTATTACATAAAACATTTCCGCTGAAAATATAAACTAAAAAATGTGAGAGAAGCAACTGCAACATATCGCAATTTTAATTTGAGCAACATCGGCTTCCACCGCCTTTGTTACGCGGCTGCGATGAACAGCCAATCGAATTTGTTTTCACTCTCCGGCATCACTTATGCCTTCACTCAGTGGAGGAGCCAGCCGTTTGCGCTTTCAAAATGCACTTCCAAATTATCGAACTTGTAACTTGTACAACAAATCCTGTGTCTCCCAACAATTCAAGCAGTTCACCAAGACATTGGTTTGTGTACATATTCACCATAATTTGCATTTTCGGTTTGCTACCAAACGCCGAAGCCTCCGCGTACCGCTGTGAATCCTTTAAGTGACATAGTAAATTTCGAGTTGGTGAAGTGAAGTGTCAGCAAATACTTATACTACATCTCAGCTTTTCAGCCGAAGTGCATAAATAAATACCCACATGACTTTTTCTCTTGGTGTATCCTCTCTTACTTAAGGCAACTTTTAGCAGCCGCAAAGCAACCCAATGTTTTCAGACAGCTGCCACAATGCCGACTTGAGTGGTTCACTACTGGAGTATTTCTTAGATTATTCGTAAAACAAAAATTTAAGGTTTTTGTTGCTGCAGCTTCACTGCTTTTGCTTGAGCTGTAGATGAAATATTTGGCGATTTACAAACACTCTTCATTCCGTTATTTATGGGATATCGAATCGTTCAGACACAGTTGTCTTTCATATGCCTTTAAATACTTTTGAGTGACTTGTTGTAAGTCGTAACTACTTAGTATAATTTAAACTTACGTAATATTTAAGAGCAAATAAGCGCTAGAACAGTTTTTCTATCATCTGCCTCTTCTAAGCGCCAAAAATTTACTTTGAAGAAACAAAGTTTACTTTATCTACTTCAAAAGTTCTCTGGCTGTCAAAAAATTAAAAGTATGAGGCTGAAATTGAGTTTCTTCAAATTTTTCGGGCAATTGAAGAAAGTTGTATTTTTTTGAATTTATTGAAATTGATTTTTAGGATAGATCGCAATATATGGGAAGTAATAGTAGTAAATTTCATTATGTGATATTGTTACAAGTAAGCTGAAAATTCGGCAAATATTTCATATAATTGTAATATATTTGAGTTCATAGGTATGTATAAGGAGAGAGCGAAGTTTTTAATATTGATAATAAAGTGGGATTCAATTTCAGCAGGTAATAGGTCGTTGAGCAACAAATAAAATTTAAATAAAATCTATTTCTTTTACTTTGCGTTTTCCTCTTCAAATTTCGCATGAAATCTGAAAATCATTTTTAAGTACCTAATCCTATGTCATCTACTCATAATCACGACGCTGTAAAACGGAAATTGTACTGACAAGCATTGACACTGGAACGCAGTTGTAGTAACAACAAGAGAAGCAAAAGAGGACACAATTGCCAAAGTAAATTGATGAAGGGTGAAAATTAAAAAGTCATTAACTTAATTCCACCAAATTACATCGATAAAAATGCTCGCGAAGAGTAAACATTTTTTGTAGGTTCATAATTGGTTATCGTTTGCACTTTGCTTACTTCTGTAACATTCGCACCTGAGACTTTGTCGAAAGCTTTTCCATTGAAGTTTGATTGTTTGATGAATTTGCTACAGGCGATTTAAGGAGAGTAAATACAGGCTATCAAATTAATTTGGTGGTAATTAAATAAGTTATTTATTAATTAGAATGGGTCTAGTAAATTCTGTGAGAGCTCACAAGAAAGACATCATATGTCCAAAAATTGAATTTGAATTCACAGCTCCCATCGTCAACAGAGAACCTCGTGATGTCGGTTTTGCTGGCAAAAATTCTAGACGTAGGTGCTGTCAAAGTTCTCATCGGCGCTGCGGAAAAGCAAAGTCATTTTATAAATGCATAGCGAACTAATTAGGTATAAAGTCAAATAAAAGTTATCAAGTATCTTAGTATTATGAATACTATGTTCTTTCAAATCTTTGTTTAGGAGCCAGTGCTTCCAGGAGTTCTTGGTTTTTGCAAAAAGTATTTCATTTAAATTTACATACAGAGGTTAATTAAGTACTTTCATGCCATAAATTATTACCGAAACGAGAATAATGAGTTAGTTCTGAGAGAAATGGGAGGATCCTTAAAAATAGAAAAATATTATACTAAACAATATAAAAATTGCGTTAAAATTTTCAAAAAGTTGGAACAAGACGACAAATTTTCGCCCCAAAAAGTTATTCTCTTTCATCTGACAGCAATATAACAGTGCCAAACACCAATAAAAGAAACTAACGAGACATACGAAATCAACAAAATACTACTTACACACATATGAATAGTAGAGCAAAGAACTTAAAGCGAAAAAAGGAATAGAAAATAAAAGAAGTAAAATAACTTGTTTGAGAATAAAAATGTGAAATAATGTTTACCACGTCCGCAAGTTCATACGGAGATATGTATGGATGAGGATAGGCCAAGAAAGCGAAAACGAAGTGTGAAGGACAAGAGAAAAGATAACAACAATGGAAAGTTTATCTGAGGAGACCCACGAAAGAAAATACGCGAGTGACATGGGAAAAATTGAGTAAGTGAAAATAAGACCAATTAAAGTGTGTGTAAAGGGAGTAAATCTTAAATATTTTTAAAGAAATGAAAATTTCGCTTAAGATTGATGCCGGTGATCTGCTAGAACCAGTGAGAGGGAGAGGATACTGCGCATATATTAAATCTACTTAGGGAGGTTCTGATATCCTCGCCTATTCATAAGCAAACAACGCCAATTCGTATAAATTTTCAATAAGTATACTTTATGCATACATGGAAATATATTAAATAGTTGGAATATTATTAATATGAAATTCTTTTGTACGCGACATTTTAATACAAATATTTATTCGACTTTAATAAAATAAAACCAAACTGAACGTAGTCGCATTATGCTTCATATAGGCAAAGCAAAATGAAAACACTTCAGCTATGGCACCCATTATATTTCAGTCGTTGTTATAAATTGTTGTTTATGTGCTTCATTACGGCGTAAGAGACTAATTAGAACCCGCTTTGGAAAGCTAATGATATTGACATTATGTCTGTCATCAAACTAGTGTCCGCTGTCGCCAAAAATTGGTCGGAATCGAATTATCTTTCTGTTGAAAAATTTTGTAGTAAAGGCTACTATAGATATTTTCCATTAGGGTTATCATACAGTTCTTGAGATTTTGCATCCATCCTTTTCTATCATAGAAGCTGCTCTGTCGGAACGCCCGATATCGGACTATAGCTTTGAACAAATGCTTGTATCGGAAACTTTTTCATTTGGCGAGATATATTCACAAAACTTTGCACGGAATATATTTCAAGGCAATGATTAAATTTCCGAAGAAAATAGGATTATTATAGTATTTAGGTGGCGTACAAGGTAACCGATTAAAGTTCTTTTAATTAATATTTTGTTTTTGTTAAGAGTATTATAGCATCAATGCAACCGAAGTTAACGTTTTTTCTTGTTTTTTATTTATTTATAAACATATGAAAATACACAACAACAAAGAAATGTATCAGTTAAACTGCTCATGCTTATATATGTAGTCACAGGCGATTTAAGAGGGAAATTAAAAAGTGAAATTGCTATAGTGACCTGCACTAAACGTAGTTGACCTCTAACCTGCCACAGACATTAAATAAAATTAGCTTTTTTGTGTAATAGTTCCGGAGAACTAGTTAATCCAACGCTGAAGCCAGCTCGGGTGGTGCCACAAATAGGATTAGCGAGTCCAGAAACTGAAAACACAGAAGGAAGCTCTTTCGTTGCCTGTGGTCAGGTCGAGAAGATATAAGATATAAACTTGCCATAATGGTTTTACTTTTGTTAAGCTACATACATACATATTTCTCCCATCTGACTTAATTGTAGAAATAAAAACACTTTTCATTACCTATATGTTGTTGTTAAAACTGAGAATGGTGTGAATGAATGTGGAAATCCCTTAAGTCACACTTCTTTAAGCGGAAGATCATATCGCCTCTTTCTTAAGCAATAAAACGAACGGACAATTGTTAAAAAACTTTTGAGAAGTTTTTCGAGAGAGTATTGTACTCAAGTTTAAATAGTTTTAAAAGATTAAATTGATATAACAAGATAATTCAAACAGAAATAAGTTTATTTAAAATTTAAGAATAAGAATTAATATAGCTTACTACTACCACTAGAGTGCTTCCTTATTCCTTTTTAATTGTAATAGCAATCGCACACTATTCTTTAAGAGCCGGTATGTCGTCCTAATTTCGTCATTTAGTAGTGGAGTGTTGCATTGTTTGCTGCGCTAAAATACAATTTCCTAAGTAGACTTAATGCCAGAAGTTATCAAAGAACTTTTGGCGAACCGCTAAACTATAAGCAAAATGAAAAGCAGTCAAATTGCTTAAGCGAACTTATGGAAAATTGCTTAAAGGAGCTTTGGTTCTTTTTAGTATCAGTTTCAATTTCATCGAATGCATATTAATTGCTTGGGCGCAGTGTGATGAAGACCCTAGTAGAACACGCTTGAGAGAAGAACTTTAATGAGAATTGGATTGAGAAATAAGCAGTCGCTATCTGCATTGCAATAGAGGTGAGATTATTTATATTATTCTTTCTTAATTTGAAGAAATAGCTATTTATAGTTCCTATTTCCATAAGAAGCTATATTTACAAAAATGAAGAGTTGCCAATATGGTTGAGATCATAAGCACCGCTAAAGCAATAGCCCAAAGTGACAAATAACAACAAGGCAGTGGTGTAAGTTGAGTAATAGAAGCTTGCAAGCACACGTAAGTGACCAGAAATTATTGTCACTCATACGCATCGTCACACTCTCCGCCTATACCCCGTTGGGTTATAACAAAGTAATTGATTTTTCATTGAAAAAATAACTATATAAGGCCTAATGCGATGCCTATGTGATAACGTTGGTTGTTGAAGGGCGAAGGAGGGCTTATTGGTAGTGGCTCAGAAGAAAATAAATTTTATTTCCAAACGTTTTTTTGAAAGAGTTTCATTATCAAAATTCGCTAAAAGCTGCTTAGCCGCTTAAGTGAATTGCAGATTTGTAGTTGAAGCGTAATTGAAATTGTTTCAAGACATGTCCCTTTGCTTCCTCAAATTGTCTTCCTCTTTTTGATACACTTTCTGGTTGAACGCTTTCCTTTTTGTTAGGATTTGAGTTGTCACTCTTAGTTAGAACAAACGCTTCCAAGGCTTGCCAGGTGAAATGAGAACTGACGAATTGGACAAAAGCATCAAATAAATTTGTTTTGCTTTGCCTGGTTTTCTTTGTTTCAACATTTTCTGTGTCAGTTTAGGTTATTTTGTTTTTGACACTTTTTTGCTTACTCTAGTTCTCGTATGGATCCTCTTTTCATAAGATTTTTTGTCTTGCATTCGCTTTCGTTAACACTACCGCTTCTTAGCTGCACTTTCATTAGAAGATAAAATTTTTTTACTTGTTTCCCTGTTGTTGTTTCACTGAGCTGGTGGGAACGTATTATTTAATTTAAGTTCAGGGACAAGGTGATAACATAGATATACACTCAGATTTTCAGGTTTCCGGTTTCCAAAGTTGTTATAAATTAGCACTTGGGATAACTTTGAGCCTTTTTATGTCAGTTTCTTTCTACTTTCAACCTAATTACAGCGAGGCAAAATTGCTTTGGAATTTCTACTGCTTAGAAATCTGTCCGGTGGTCTTCATTAAGATAAAACTTAATCAATTTCTGACCTGATCCACTTGTGCATATTTAGTTTTTAATTCTTTAATAAATAATTTTCTGGGTACAAAGTAACCTGATTGTGGAATGTAACTGTTAGTTCAAAAACATTTGCTTTTAGCTTTGGAACGTTTTTCACTATCTCCTCTCCAATATCTCCTCTGAATTTCTTTTGAGCGCAAAAGAAAGACGATAAATTGGGACCAGAAAATAAATCACATTGCGCTTTCGTAACAAGAAAGCAATAAATAAATAAGTAATAATCGCATTTTGGTATTCAAGATTGCGTCTCATAAATATAAGTTAAATGTGTGACTGGTTCTTCTTCATTTCTGCCGCCACTTTAGCATGAATTACATTAATTTTTTATTTGCCTGCGAGTTTGTTCACAATTGCTGTCGACATCAGTCCCTGGATACACGATTTACCGAAGTTGAAGATTAATACGTCTGTAATCGAATTGTATGACGCCGGGTATGTCCAGATTTTAATATTATTTGTATTCCAACCGGCATCCTCTTGTTTATTTGATTTTGTTTGCATTTCCATAACGGTTTGTTGTTTATCTGCTATTTTCGGCTTATATTGATTTTCGCTTCATTCGGTTTAACTTTGTTTGTGGAGTATGTATATTTATGATTCATAGTATGTGCTTGTTATTGTAGTTGTTTTATTTTTTGCGTTTGCTGCTGGTTTGATTGCCAATTGCCAATTTGAGCTAAATATTCTAAATTTAGTAAAATTATTTTCAATTGATGAGGACTTGAAATTCTCCTTCTCAACCGTAAAATAGTTGGTGCTAACTGCAAACCTGCAATGTCAAAAGAGACTTGATACAACACAATTGAACAGTTTGCTCTTCGTTAAATTGCACTAAAGGAGCATTCAAAACAAAAAAAAATAGTTTTTGATAATCTCTCTTTCTCTTTACTTACGGTTTTATTGTGGTCGGCTAGTCAGATGTTGCCTGACTAATTTAACTAAGTTTAGCGTAACTAATGTCAGGAATAAACTTAGCTTTGTACAGTTTGGTAAATGTGTTCTGTCTTCACACCTATTTTCACTCGTAAATTGATGTGAGCTTACGTTAAAAGCATAGAGAAATTAAATAACGAAATAATTCAAATTCCATTGTGTGAGTATTACTTGCCACCAAGATTATTTTAAAATGTTTACCTAATTTGTAATTATTTTACCATATGCGTCAATGCTGCACCAAAGCTCACGCAATATTTAAATTGGCATTATGCCAGTTAATTAATACCATTTCTATTTAGATTTAAAATTAATTGCTTTCCAGTTTTTCGCATTCAAAATGTGCTTACGTTGCTCTTGATGGCTTGGCATTTGTTTTGAAAGCAAATTAGTTCTGCTATAATGCGGCAAATAAAAAATATTTGTGAAGCCAATTTGACTAGTGTATTTCCATTTGATAGCTGAGAAAGTTCCGTTTTTTCTGAACGGCAAAACAACTCCGAAAATATTCCGTAAACTAAAATCGATTGCTAAAATGTGGTAAATATGTACACAGCTCTATTGGTCAGGGGATATTTCGGACTTTGTGAGTAGCTAGGTTGCCCACAATGATTATGCGCTTTTTGATTTCCTGTCAACAGTGTGGTGAATAAGTACGGCTCCAAAACATGCTGTTGCAGCTTTGTTACAAATAAGTGCTTGTTAAATAAATAAATGCCAAAAACAACAATGTGGTCGTTTGTTTTGACCTCGGAAAATTCACCTGGTCTCAGTTGCTGTTTGCGCCGAAACATTTGGTTTCACTAATTTGGCATTTGTTTAATTAAATTACTCACTTTAGACTATGTTGAACTATTTCTTAACTTTAGCGGGCTATTCTAGTTGCGTGAAATTTCATTCTATCTTTGTTTTTCGCTGTGCTCCGCCATTAAATAATTTTAGATGTATGTGTATTAAATTTTAACTTTTACTTTAATATAATATGAAATGAAATTAGAACGCATGAACCCGCAAGTAAT
Source organism: Bactrocera neohumeralis (assembly GCF_024586455.1). NCBI lineage: Eukaryota > Metazoa > Arthropoda > Insecta > Diptera > Tephritidae > Bactrocera > Bactrocera neohumeralis. Next base: position 2,242,625 of record NC_065922.1, on the reverse strand, counting down.
CACAGCTGTGCTCATAATTGCGGTTATTTTGTTAAATGAATCAATTATGTCTGTGGGTATTGGCTTTTGAATTCACATAAGTTGGACTTCTGATATTGTGGGTGTTTATTGTGAATAAGATTAGTCATATTTAAGCGTTGAGTTCTTAGTGCATTTAAGAGTTAATTTTGCCAAAATATCTACAGACGAAGAGAAAAAACTCCCTTTTCAGGCTATCAAATATTTATAAATGGAGTTACTCGACAATGCTTTAATGGTTTAAACACGTTATTATTTATTTTCCTTATTTTCAGGTTTTATTGACCTCGTTATTGTCCCAAACGGCAATTATAAGATATTGGTTTGCCGTGTCTCCTTTAATACTTTTCTTTGGAGCTTTTACTATGTTATTTTTTGTTATATTTGTTATGCAACTCGACTCATTAGGGAAGCTCGAAAAACGACAGGAAGGCAGAAATACGATACAAATGTAAAGAGTAGCATTATTTTGAACACCAGCCGTTTCAATTGAAATGAGATTTTTATTTATCAAAGGAATTGCTATTAACAAATTCAGCGCTTCGAATGCCAAGAACAAACTCTTCGCGCCATAAGTCCTTTTCCCACATTGGACTTCAAAATGGCTTATTTAGTAGGTCCCTTGCAGCAGCTTGGCGAATAGACCCAATATCACCATCATCAACGGCACAAATAATCCCTTAGATAACAGTGACGATAAGTACAACGTGGCGTATGCTTGACCTCCAAATGGATTGGGTTTTGTCGGTCAACTGAACACTCGTTTATATATGGGTTAGTACACACACTCACTCGTACACATGTTCTTCTATGTATTGAATTCGCTTCGGCACTACGTGTGTGGAGACATTTCCCTTGCAATTATCGTTGTGGGAGCAAAAGTGCGAGAAGACGGAACATCGCCGGGATGCAAAGTTGCGTTCCGCTTGGTTATGATTTTGCTTTGTAGTTGCTTTATTTTGATTTTACGTCATAAGTTGCTGTGGCAATGCGCAAATATAAAGACTGCTAAAACGATAGCAGGGCGGCTGATTGATATTCATTTGACTTCACTCGTTTAAAGTAGAGCTATTATATAAATCTCGCCTTGTATTTTCTCATCGAAAGGAATTTTATCAAAATTGTAAAATCAACGTGACAATAAGTGTTCTTCTCTTTATTCATTTGATACCGCATACGTTTGCCTTTACTCAAAGATGAGTAGCTATCATATCTCCGTGAATCTAAATTCGTAAGTCAAAGTGCATCAAAGGCCGTCATTCAATTGTTAGCTATATTTATTATGCTTGTAATTGAACATAATTTTCCAATCGTAAATAATACGTTTGCATAGCTCAAGGAGATACCGCTTTGCATTTTAACCTCATAAAATTTTGTTGTTAGCATTTTCTTAACTATAAATATAATACCTCATTTTTCAATTATTAAGTTTTTATTTTTCTATATTTTTGTACTCTTCAAGAGCTAAGGGTTCACATTACTTGAAAAACCGTATTCATTTATCATTCACATTTGGTGTCCTACAAGTATTGAATATAAAATACTACATGTCAATGTGTGTTATAATACAATAGCACTTAACGGTTTTGTAATAGTTTTAAGTTTTTCCGGTATTAAATTGGCTTCCTCTGAAAATAACACAAGTTCATTAACTTCCTGTCACAAAGCTCATACTCCAACCGCCTGAGGCTCTATATGATTGTTTCCTGCCACCATCGAATTTAGTTCCTCACAAACTCTAAGTGGGCTTGACGGTATGTTTGGATTATCCCGACAAGAAATATCTGCATATATTTTTAAGCTAATTCGAGGTGCGCTACACCCGCGTTATTGCCTTCCTAAGCTAATTTTGTAGCATACCTCAGGGCGTATTAAAATGTAATTTTCACATTAAACTGCTGATTAAAGTGTGTTGGCATGAGATACGGGCAACACATACTTATTTCTGAAATATGAAAGAGAGAAAGACAAACAAAACTCACAACATCGATGATTTACATTAGCGTCAGCACGACGCTCGGCTGCAATGGATCGGATTCACTTACGATGGATAGCTCCAGACTGTTGTAGTAAAGAGCAAAAATCATCGGAAGCTCCACTTCAAAGTTTTGGTCGCCACCATGGCATATATGTGATTGTTGAAATTTAAAACCGAAAACCGAACAAAATTGGTTAAGGAAGAAGAAAACAACAACAGCAACATGAAAGATGGAATAATCAAAATATGATGGCCGTGACAACGAACGAGAACTTTTTCCGCTTGCTCCTCGAGGCGATCATCAGAGCCAAGGAGCAATTTTAATTAAACATGCAGGGCTGTATTGCCTTAACGTACATTTGTTGGGCTTTAATTTTTGTGGTTGTGGTTGTATGAGGCAAATCACCTTCTGTTGGCTAGTTTCAGCAATCTTCTTACAGTGACTAGTTGCACTCTTCGCGGCAGCGCACCGCAAATTACCGTAGAGCGAATGTAACAGATTAGCGTTGCCGTTGCCCTTCCTGTAGTGTAACGGTAATATAACGGGTGTTTTGTACTCATTGTTGGTAGATTCTTTTTCTTGGCTTTTTTCCTTTCTATTGTCAACTTCCTCTAACCATTATTTCGTATTCCATGCTTCATTGTAAGAGTGTGGGTGGGTGCGCTTCCCATTATATCAGCTGCACCATTATCCGTAGTTATTGTGTTAAAAAATTTAATTTGTTCACTCCAAATATGATGCGATTGGCTTTACTTCGGCAACAAGGTTAGCCCGATAAACGGAAAATCACTAACAACACATTATTTGCAGCAAAATTTCTGTTTGCTCACCTGTTCGCTACTTCACCGGGCAACAAAGGACTCCAAAATGCTGACAGGAGGATATCGATTTGGAAATTTGGTACAGTAAAAGTTGTCGCACAGAGGTGTGTATGTATGCGCGCTTGTAAGCAGTTTATATCAGCAACTAAGGTCTGTTAATTTCGATTTCATTTCCATTTAAGCTATTTAAAATGAGGAGAAGGAAGAAGGAGCTTTTATGAAATGTTTGATGATCATTATTTTTTTAGATTATTGCTTACTACAAACTACAAAATACCTGTTATACAATTTTTGGTTCCCTTATGCTTAATTTTAGGAGTATTTGTAAATCTTGGTTATGGCTAGATATTTGAGTTTAATTTAAGAATGCCTGAAATTCTATTATAGAATAATACTAATTTTATAATAAGGAAAAATAGTGAAGAAATGCATTATTGGACGTGAATTTTGTTTTTTAACTGCGTATGGTGGGACAATCCTTTAGTATAGTTTGCCGTTCTGCTATCATGGAGAGTAAACAGAAGAGAGGAAATGGAGACACACTTTCAGCCTCTCTCAAAATTATTCATTCAGGGTTTTAGACACCAGAACAAGTAAGGTTAAATTTATATAACGCTCTCGCTCTCATTCAAAATACGAAAGTGAAAGAACAGACAGAAAAATTTGACACCACGATACTGAATATTTGAGCCCATTCAAAAGCAAAAAGTGTAAAGCCTGAGTAGTGGGAAGTAAGAAGCTGTTAAATGTGTGACCCTTCTAATCACGGAAGGAGGAAATGGATGAGCCAATTTAAGTATAATCGCGTTGTCTGTGGGTGGAGTTCACATTTAGGGAAAGGATAAAAAGTAATGGAGCAAATTATAAATCGTGTAGCTAAATTAAGTAATCTTTACCGTTAAAAATTTTCAGGTGTCAAATATCTGTGTTATGAGTAAAATCGTTCATTTTTGCCTGAGCAATTAGTTAATAACAAAAGCAAGTAACTAATAAAAGCAGAAAGCTTTTAACTGAACGACGAAACACTAGCGAACAAGACTTGACTAACGCGTGGCGGATAATGAACTCTCAAATATTACACCACTGTCAATTGCAGAAAAACCTTAGGTGTCCAAACATGATGTTGTAATGCAATACATTCTGAAATATTTGAGGGGCATATTGCATTGTTATAAATATTTCACCACAGAAGACCTGAGGTCAATTACCTGACGGAATTTATTTAGCCATTTTGAAAGTTTCGTACATGCATGTAGAGAACCAAAGTAGAAACCATCAATTGCATTGACCATCATTATTTAACATAAAAGAGACATAAACGTAATATCTACTTAACATTACAGCTTGCAATCTGACTTTAAGGCCGAACCAAAAAATAATAATCTCAAGCGTGGCATAAATTACACCCATACACATACAAGCACGTATATATGTTTTGCCACAGCCAAAGCAATTTAAAGAAGAAAAGCTTGAACTTATGTTCTTATTTCTTCAATACACTCACACACCCTCGCTACTCTATTTGTAGCTACTTTGTTGATTTTTTGTCTTGGGAGGACCACAGTCTCTATCATAAGTTTTTAGAGATTTGCTCTTACTGACATTTATTTTACATACTCATCATAATTGCTTGACTCTGGGGTAAATTACAGCCAACCGGGTCAAAAAAGGCACCTAGAAGCAAATTTACCAAGAGAGACAATGGACAAAGTTACCAAAAGAAATTAAATCCCAGGTAGCTGTTGGACCCGATATGTCGTCAAGAAATTTTTTGTTTGTGGAGAAGCAAAGGTTGGTTCAAGACTTTCCTTTAAGCTGAGAGTCGACTAATTATTCAGTTTTTTAACTATCGGAGACAACATAAATGTATTTAAACTTCTTATTTTGAAGAGAGCTCGATTTCAACCTGAACCTGATATATCAATCGTGATTAAAATTATGTTTGAATAACAAACAATAAAATCCATACAGTTGTGAAAACATCTTAATTTAGATAAAAGTTTAGCTCATTATTTTCATATCTAATTAAAGAAGCAAATAAAGCAAATAAGCATTGAAAGTTTATTTGAAACCCGTTACTTTATCTTCGTTGCGTAGCAAATACCAACAAAATAAATGCAAAGTATAAGTATTGATGCAAAGTTTAGTCTAGAATGCAGACAGGATCCTTCGGTTGGCCAACAAAGCCGCTCTCGATTGCTCAGCACTTGGCCTTGGCAAGCATCTCAGCTCTGTCGGCATTTGAAATCTGAAGTAATTTAATTTATTCGAAACTTGTGCAAAGCCAGAGCAACGCTTAACGTTTCTACGCAAGGCTGGGTATGTCATAACAAGAAGTTGACTGCGAAAAAGATAAAAATTGCAAAAAAGGAAATCACATCACCGTGTATATTGTCGGAGTGTAACACTTTTAAGCTAATTTCTTCTTGATATTATAACAATTTTGTATAACTAAAATTGTGTGAAGGACTTCGGCATTTGATTGCCAAACAATTTATTTTCGAGACGCAATTAAAGATAATTGTTGCAACACAAATTTTATTTGAATAACACATGGTGTTAATACTATTTTAGTGTGCACTTTTGATCGATTTGCTCTGAGCAAAATCGGAAACACATTCCTTGAAATGATGATCTGATTTTTTTTGTCTACATATGTAATTTTTTGAAAACGAAATAAGTATAGAATTCTAATTTCTTTAAGAAAACAACTTGCTTTGAAATCGAATCTCTACAATCTACCTCTGGTTTTAGGGCTTGTTGGATCAAAGGATGTACCTTATTTCTGCGACATCTTTCATGCTTTTTTGACGTTTAAAATTCATTTCTCAGCCTTATTGATTTTTCCAATAATTGCCTACTAATATTGAAAGCCTTGACAGGTACCATTCTTATCAATATTTCATAGCCTTTTGGTTTGTTTCTATCGACACTATTCGAGTAAAATATGAGGAAGCGAAGAAGGCGTTTTGTTCTATGATTTACAGAGGTGAAAATACGTGCACTCTTACACAACTATTCAGATATCTGCTTTTCAGGCACATATTTAAGCGGTGTAAAAAATTTAAACTAGTGAGGGGAGGCGTATGAGTATCATTGCGTCGAACAAAGTCTCACCGAATTAATTAAATCAACACATTAATTTAAGCTCCTGTGAAATAAAACAAATTGAAAACGTGAATGTTCATTCAATCATTCAGGAAAAATGAAATTGTAAAAATATATTGTTCTTGCTGTTACAACACAGTTGACAACTATTGATGTACACATGTGAAAACTCAAAACAGAAATTGCGGATAAGTAGTGGCATTTAACTCTACAACGAGACAGACATTTTGTAACCTCTCATCGACAATTATCTTTTGTTGAAGCCTTCCAAATATTTCATTTTTATTACATAGGTTTTCCATGTTTCTGTACGTTCTGATTCTGCCCCACTTCGCCAGTGTTGTAACTGCAGCGCCATCAATCTGCAGTGTTCCATTGACAGGCCAACAGTTAAATTTACCACTATTAGCAGAAAATGCAATATTGATAAAAGTACAAGACGAAATGACAGCCAGTAGTCGACCAATGTCCACAGGGAGGAGGCAGGCAGTTGAACCAAATATATACATTTACACATATATGCAGTATATACAAGGACTGTCGCAAAAGAAACAGAACTTTTTAAATATAACTGTTTCTAGTAGCGCAACCTATTGGCGGGTATATGAAATAAAAAGTTTGATCTCTTGGATAACTACAATCGATGTTATCGATCAAAAAGTGATAGCAGCTTTTGGTCATCGGTCGTAAAATGCATTTTGAACAAAGAGCAAATATTAAATTAGGTAGTATGCGGCAAGTTGAAGAGCGCTTGTTACAATTCCTACCGTTACCTATCGTATTGTTAGTAAAGTTACGCAATGATTGGAACATTCCTGCATTTTATTCTAAATTTTAAATTTAGGGAGATATGATGGCACTTCAGCTAAATTACTGAAAAATAAATTGCGGATTAATCATATACAAGCACCTGGCCGGAGAAGTGGTGAAGAAAGCGGGAATCAAAAGTGGGGCCTAACTTTCGGTGTTTTTATTTTAGTATTGTTTCACTACCGCCATTATTGCAGTTTCCTTTGCCGGTTATGCCACACTTGCGTCTGCGACACCAACACCACTCCAGAGTAACGACAAAGAAAAAAGAAGTAATTCATTGAAATTGTGGAATTTGAATTCAACGTTGTTCAAAATGCAACATAGATAACAGCGAACTGGGCCAATTATTTCAGCAGAGACAATGCGAGTTGTGGCACCGGACATGGTATCTAGTAATGATAGCCACAAAAGGTGGAAGACTGCGAACTGTCAACCGTAAACTAACGGTATTGTCGGCAGTTGTAACAAAGCAACATTAGCTGCATAGCGTTAACCGCAAATAAATACTCACTTCTTTGCTCGCAATTATCATGTTGCACCTCGTCTTTGGGTAACCTCAGGAAAATAGAATTTTTCTGTACCAAACTTTACTGTTTGGGTAAATTTCTTTAATTTAATACGGACTTGTGTTTATGTTCGAAAGTTTTGAGCTCAGAAAGTATTTTGTGGCTACAAGTTGTAGCTGTTCAACATTGCAACCTGCGTATCACATGTGTCTGTCTGTTGGATCTGCTTTTGTTGTAGACTTTTTGGGCGCAATTGACTTTTCCTTGTTTTTGCTGTATATGCTTTCAAGCTTCTGATGGGCAATTTTGTGCAATGACCTTCTTCCAATTGACTGCTTAGGGCAAACACATTTTTCAGGTTGCCTTATACTATCACTGACAGTCTGACCTGTAAAGCTTATTCTGATGAGCTCGTCGCTCTCGCCATGTGATGACTTTGATGAGGTTGGAAGAGAAGATTATGCACAGATTGCTGCTGACGCATGAAATTGCTTTACAAAAATAGCTCGTTACAACAACAACAAAAATAGGCATGTTAATGGTTGATACCTAATATAAGGTAGCACTTGAGGAATATTTAAAAAGGTATTCGAATTTGGTAGCGAGTTGATACGAAAGGGATATTTCAAAACAAATATTTTATTAATCTTGAGTCACCTCAGTTGTTTAGGAAACAACCGATTTAAGGAGAAAAGGGTTTAAGGTCTGCACAATTTCTACATTTCTCACGTAATTCTAATTTGCAATTGACATATTCGTGTTACTTAAGAATTTAAGTGTTTCTTGGCTATTTTCCTAATTCCTTCTCTGAAAATTACAGATATACTATACATACATATGTATGTATATCGATGTGGTAATAGGCACCGACATAAGCAAATAGGCTTGCCTTAAAATATATAGGGTTTGTGTTTATATGTGCTCGTATATAAATATTTTCACATGTAAACACACACAATCTCTTCACCTTTGTAAGGAGTTGTACACACAATCACGCAAAATAAACTGTCGCGGACCACAGATGACATTCTGTGCGATATTATTGCTTCGCAACCATATTTGTTGGTCCGATAAAATGAGAGCGAACAAATGTCAGTAAAATGAGTGAGAAAGGTAAACAAAATATATATATGTATGATGAATGTTTGTGCACTAAAACAAACATGAACTCACGAAAAGTCAATATAACACCGTTACTACGTTCAACCTGAATTTGTGAAGATGTAAAGCGGTTTGGGCCTTTGTTGCAGGTATGTATATATGGAACCATGAAAGCACTTAGTATGTATAAATAAATAATAAAAAATAAATATTCAAGTGAATTAAATTCACATAAATATGAAACGGAAATTTTCCCGGAAAATATCTCGATAGAAAATATTCAAAAATTATTTCAGCAATTATTGTAAATTTTTTATTTAATTTTTTGTCTTCGTATTTTTGATTATCGTCTTTCTGACTAACTTTCTGTAATTGAAAGTTGATTGTTATTCTCATATCTTTGTGACAAACAAATTTTGTTAGAGTCATTATCATTATGTTATGGATGCGAAAGTGAAAGTTTCCGAAGAACGGGTAAAAGAGCGCGCCAATAGGAAGGCCTAATTGAGTTGTGAGTGAAAAAAACATGGAAAAGGCCATTGAAGGGCTAATAACTGGCAATTAGCCGATTCGGGTCAACAATAGAGACAGGCTTGTTCGCAATGTGTACGGAGGAATGTTGAGCAAATGGCGTTCATTGCTTATAACACACTTCTGCTATGCTTGTCGCAGCGAGTGTGTGCGGAATCAAAAAACGCGGAAGTGGGACATTCTCAGCTGTTGTAACTGGCATCTATGGCCATTCAACGTGCTGTTGTCTTTAGTGACGGAATTGCTTTAAATAAGATAGCCTGGAACTATAATGCTACGCGCCTGTTCTTTTTTATATCCGTTTTCTTATAATACATGTTTAATAACTGTTTATTTTCATATGTGGGATGCTATTCTCGGTATAATTTAAGTCCCAACCAAACGGAAAGCAAATGTATTGTAAATTAATCATAAAAATAATACATACTTTTGCATAGTAAATACTTATATATACATAAAACTATAGAAACCTATATACTATAAGTTGATTGCCATTGGACACGAAAGAAAACAATTAAATTCCTACTCTTAGAAAAAGAACCAAAATTTGTGCAAATAAATAACGATGAATTTATCTTTCACATTAGTTCAGTAACGCCCATTGCACTTACCCAAGTGTTCGCATCCTTCTTTTCATTTCACTTCAGCTAAACTCCTTCAATAAAAATGGTGCAAAAATAATGCATTTTAAATATATACATATAAGAAGAAAAAGGAATACAAAGTACAAGGAATGAAGGAGACTTAACGAATTCATCTGACAACAATGCAGAGTACAACAATAAATCAGTTTGTCTCTGTAGGAAGTTTGCACATTAGGGTCATAAGATTTCACAGAGAGAAAACTTGAAATCTGTGTTAATACTTCAGTGGAATAATCCTACATATGTACTTAAACACCAATGCCTCTATAGCAGAGTGCAAAATCGTGTGCGGAATTATTCCTTTTTTTACTAGTCATTTTTGTGGACCTTAAATATGGTATTAGGGAACTCAGAAATAATTCGACTGACCTAATGTTCAAAGAAGCGTGAAGCGCAAGAAACAAGAAGAAAGAATCTCGAGTACTTAAATTCTTCATAGAACATGTGCGTTTATTCGAACAAAAAGTGCAGTCTTTCAGCATGTAACTGTACAGTGGCAAAAAGTTAAATAAATCGTCTGAAGACAGGGAACAGACGTGGGTGACAAGCACTGAGCAGTTATAAGAAAGTTTCTGATGTAAATAATGATGATGCAGACAGGCATGAGCAACAAATTGCACATATGTAAAAATGTTAAACTGTTTAGATGGAATGGAAAACTCTTAGGAATTTAATTGAAGAAGGAAAGTCTGAAAAGTATTAAAACTAATCATTGCTTTTTCTCTTCCTAAGCTGTGTTGAACAGAATCTCCATATTTTACTTAGAGTATTAAATTTTTTTCCTTTTGAAAGCTTTCGATAGACCCCAGTGTTAAGTTCAATAATGCAGACAACTGAATACTCGTATTATTTTATAAGTAGTTCTTCAAATGTTGTTTTAGTTAGCATCAGTAATAAACGTGCTGAAAGGCATGAACCCGAAGGCATCGAAATATTAAAAATATGCGAAAAAGAGACTGTAGTACTGTTGAATATGAAGCCCTTTATTCAACTAAAATTTTTCAAAATGCTTTTGCCTGAAGCACTTGTAAGCATACCTTAAATAAATATATAAATGCAGATGTTAGGCATTCATTTAATTTATGGAAACGCACCGCAAATAGAATAACTAAGATGAGTTGAAGGGTAAAATTTGGAAAGGTTGTGGGAATATTCAGGGCTGGAAAACATATACTAGTAAGCCACATATTAATACTATCAAATTTGTCGGTAAAATAAATAAATTTTTGAAGCTGTAATGAATGTAGTAAATACGAACAGCGCCATGAGAGATTGCAACGGAAAAGAAGAAAGAGAGTAAGCAAATTATAAGAAGAGATAAAATTCTTTTCAGAATAAAACGAAATTTTGTTAAAGACTCTTGGTCTAGCATTTCAGTTAGACCTATGTTTTCGAAAGACAGTAACCATGAATTTAAAATTTAGGTTTTTGAATTCATTTCCAATAATGGCCATTTATCATTCACACTAACTTTACAAGTTTTCACAAAAATGTGCGAAAGTGTGCAAATAGCAATAAGCTAATAAAACCATTTCGTAAGATTTTATGAGAACACAGATATGCCTCCTTCTTAGTGAAATGAGTACTATATTAAGAATCATTAGCAACCTCTAGAGTCATATATATATATGCATTCCCTCTCTCAATGTTCCTACTCAGTTCGCTAACCTTCCACCAAATTGAAACTATTCAGAATCATACGAAAGACTCTTGTGAAAAATAGTGGTTTAAGAGCAAAACCAAAGAAGGAAGCAAATAAAGCAACAATTAACAAATGCTGTCTCACAGATATTCACACATGCAACTGCGCTTGGTGTGGTCATGTAGGAAATATAATGAAAGGAATGACCGCAGAGCAAATAGATAAATGCAGCAAAATTAATAATGCATAACACTTTCATTTGCATACACACCCACACACGCGACGACAAAAAATGCAAATGAAAAAACGCTTTCCTTTTAGGATTATATAATCACGTTTTGGTGCCACAATCTCATAAATGAAGTAGATGGTGGTCGCCGGTTCTGCTATGTATTTCTATTTATTTCGAATGTGTATAAGTGCCACCATTATTTTATGAATGCGTCACAAGTTGTAACTAAATACGTATGTGCCTAGAATATATGAAATCAATATCAATTCGAACGATACAATAAGGCACACATGCTGGATTGTTTGCAGAGATTAGTTACTAATGTTGTAAGCTGCAACACATAGTGGCCTACCTAATAAAAATATGTTAAGCATCATAAGCTTACTTTCATAGCATCGATTACGCTTCATTGGAGAGGGCGATGTTGGTGGTTTTGGAAACTAACGGTTGTCCATTTTGGCAACAGTTGTGTAACTGAGCAGTACAAGTGTCCGCATGATTATAATTACCAATATGAGTTAAGAAAATTACCCACATCGCAATTAAATAAGCTATTTCGCATTTAATTTGCTTGCATGCATTCATAATCCCTTTTGCTCAAAAATTCGTTTTCTTTTGAGCCAATTTTTCTCTCACTCCTATTATGAAGCAAATATTATGGCGAAATATTTCCAAAACAAAAACTTTGAACAAATGTTAGAAATTCAATTTTATGAAATTATATACTAATTGCTCGCCGAAATATCATGGATAATCATTTATCGCCTCTTTGCATACCGAATTATCATTTATTGTATACATATTTCGAATTGGAATTGAACTGACTTATCTTTTACTTATTTATATACATATTTACCTTATTTATTACATGACAATTGTTCATTTTCAAAGTCCGCCACAAGATTTATCATGAAAAAATTTATATTCACTCAATACAGGCATTTCACTACATATGTACAATCTTACTTATGATACAACTTTTTAAGTGAAATACATATTTATGGCATGGCGAATGTTCACTTATAACAGGTTAGGTTTTCTAATTGATACATTGTGGAATGAGACTAATGCTGTTGCTTCACTAACCTTGTATTAGTTCACGCAAGCTTTCATTTCCAATATATGGGTGTTTAGCTCAACAATACGTGTGCAAGAGTTTGTAGCATGCAACGCAAAAATTAATTTGATGGAAACAAGGAAATTTATTAAGGCACATTAATAATAAATTAGAAATTTTGCTAAGGGAAAATTTTAATTATTTCGTAGCTTCCGTAGTTTCCGTAGCATATTCATAAATAATACAAATTGTAAGAAATAATTGAACGAGTGATCTGGAAACCTGTTCTGTAAATTTCGTGTAAGCTTCTGTTTTGCAACTAACATTTGGTACCAAAATTAGTATGTCAGGCCTCTGAGATTATTTTGCGAGCAGAATATTCGACTCGGTGTGGATCAGACGAGAAGACTGGTGAAGACGAAGAGAAAGAAAAAAATCATGGAAGATGGGTTGACTTTTGTGAAAATTACGTTCATTTATTTCTGTATTTTGATGAATTGTTTTGAAATAAAGTTAGTTTGTAGTAACAGCATGTATATAGTGTCTAGTATGTGTTCCAGATTTTGAACTCCCCGTAATTCAAGTAAAATATGAGTGTTTAAATCTGTCTTTTACTGAGTTAAAAGTAGGCAATCACCCTTTCGATATCGATAAGCATACTGCATGGCGTATACTTAACATATCTCAGATGCAGTCTATGGATATTTCACATTCTGAATATGCTTGTCCTGCCCCTGTGCAAATACTTTGAATTAATTGAACTTTCGTGTAACTGTTATTAAGAAGACATTAGAAGTCACGTTTGCGTCATCGCAATTGCACTGAATGCACGCCGTGAGTTCCGACAAGCTTTAGTCATTTCGCTACTTAAACAGGAAAACTTTCGACAAGTGCAATATTAGCAACTTTGAGTAGTGTACCATCAAGTGTGCCTTGGTGTGTTGACTTTCATGTTCGTCAAACTTTGAAAGCAGTAAATTCGAGATAGGTAAAGCGTTGAATATGCTTGATTAATATGTTTCACAGTCAAAGTTTCAAAGCCTCTAAGCCTTCCATTTTCCTTTTGATTTGTGGCTGCTCCTGCTCAACTAAAAATTTGTTATTGGCTTATCGATAATGAAAATTACAAAAACTTCAGCTTGTAAGTGAATGGGGCGTATGGGTAACATTTTGTTTCAAACAAAGACTTTCAAAATTGACCTCGCAAGCAAGCTTCACAGCTGCGAAACTGTGTATATGATCTATTGGAACTAAATTGGAAAACTTCAGGCTTCTGCCTGACTAAATTGACTATCTTTCAATATTATTTCGAGCAGGGGAGAGAGTGTCCATTGGTATATTTTTATACACTACCACTGTCATTTTTAGGTGATTACTCAGTCGCCTTATATGCCTAACCGTACCAGCAACTTTATACCATTCGATATTATATGTACAGAGCTTGATAGGAAAATATTTGTTTTATTTTTCACCACAGAATGCTAAAAAGTACAATGCCGCTTACATTATAACTTTTTTAATAATGCTCAACACAGCACTAATGCTATTCCAGGTTATTACTGTTTCGCGGCCCCAACCCTTTATTAAAAGTATCTACCTATACTATCTACTACTCTCCTGCTGACCATTGAAATGCGTAAATGTATAAGCGCTGTCACAATTTTTCATTATTTCGAAATTACTGCGGATAATAAGTAATTTACTTCAAAATTAATATTTGATTTGTGCAACCATAAAGTTTAATTATCCCCATGCAAATAAGTGACAAATTGAAAATCAACGAGTTTACACCTGGAACTCAAATGGAAATATCAAATTGCTTGGAAATGCAATAAGTTGCTTATACGCCGTGGCGTACATATATATATATATCATTGTTTATGGCAGGTGTCGACACAACTCATTTCAAGCACGATTGCCTCTGCAAGTTACTACCAATGAGCGAGTAATAAACTATCAACCGTCTATCATGGTTTTGGTCTTGTAACAAGCAATTTCAGTTGTCAGTTACACATAGCTTGCAAGATGCAATGATCAAAATCACTGTTTAAATAGGTAATCAGCGGCAGGAGGCTTTCAAAGTCACGCCAACTAATTTGTAATCGGATATTCCGTCCATATAACAACATTATATATAGAAAAGGGAATTAATTCCGGAGTTACGGCAGGAGAGCTACAAAAGGATGGACCCAAACTTAGTTGCACATATCACCGTTAAAGCACTTCCCCAATTTCTCAAAAAAAAAAAAAAATTCCAAAGTATTTATTTCATTAAAGATAGAAAATTTAATCTCAAGTTTTGTGGTTCTATGAAATAAAATTCCAGAAGAAAACATTGTTTTATAAACTTTAAATTATAAATTGCATTAAAGAATATGCCGTAGCATTTTAAACAGCAATCTTTACAGAAAATAGTATAGTTAGTACCTTATAACTCCTTAAATCAATAAAATCCTAAAATATCACATTAATTACTCCCTACAAAGGTCTCCTTTAATTTTACTAACTCAAAATATCATCTGGCTTAATAAAGCTTCATAAGAACTTTAAGCGATTTTTCAAACGAAGCAACAAACAACTCGTTTCTTATAGACAGGTAGAAACCATTAAGCACTTACCTTAGTGTTGAAAATAATAACTCCATTCATTCACATTCAACACTGGGTCTTCAATTGGCTTCAGTGGGGGCTCTTAGACAAGATTATTTTTTCGATTTCTCTTTGACAGTGATTCATTTTTATACTCCTACTTCCACATCTGCTTTGAGTTTTCATTGTACTAAAGTCAATGTGAATTTTATTCTTTTACGCCGTCAATCAGTCAATCATTCGGTCATTCATAATCCGGTCTGAGTACGCTTATCAATGCTTTGCATAAATGAGGGCTTGAAGAGCTCCCGCTTTATCATTACTTTTAGACGTTTAAAGCCGTTGCATGAATTTTTTCCTTTGTTAAGTGTAACTCATTGTCACATTTTATCGCCGCTTTGCATTGAGCATCTAAAATGTAGTTAGAAATTTTATGGAAAATAGCTTGGTTCTGGAATGATATACAATATTGTGTTATAATATTCCTTTTTCCTTTATTTTGTATAGACACTGCAATTCATTGGAAAACCTTTAGATGAGGAATTTATATAGAGTATAATGATAAACACGCATAAATACTCTCTTTGAATATTGACTCTTACAATCTAAAAACCACATATTAAAATTTTATTACGAGCAACCTTTAGTTTTTCATAATGGAAAATACAAAAATAAATTGGTTCTGGATGAATCACAATTCATTTCGATGGTTGTAGCTGCTTTTCGATATTTCTTGACAGTGATTCATTGTTCAGTTCCCTAAAAAATAAAGGTTTTTCTATTTTATTAGTGAGTTTTTTCTTCACTGTTTTCTTAGTTTTTTTCTTTCTAGAAAATGTCGCAATATTTTCGCAATGTTTTTCATTTTAGATATTTTCAGAAGTCATTATTACTTTCATTCAATAATTAAAACACTTCCTACAACTAGAATGGAAACAAATAATGTTTTATCCCAAGCTCATAAGCTCTCGTAATTCCGGCACAATATTTATTTTTTCATTTGGAGGGCTCAAGTGAAGCATCTCCCGTTTAGGGTAAATTGAATCACAAAGCAAAGTCACTTTAAAACAGGGTTAAATGGAGAGTCAAATTTTTATCAACAAATGCTTGTCTTCTTTTGCAACAGCATACCAACAGTTGTCACACAGTGTTTAATGCAACTAAAGTCGCTTTCCCGAAAATGAAAGCTTGTATAATCAAAAAACAGAATGTCGTCCTAGCGAAATTCCAGTGGCAAAACGAGCAGGAAGAAGGTTTCTGAGAGTTTGTCACATTCACCCATTGTATTTCTAATTTTAAGTAGTTTTCATTTGTTTTACGCTCATTCAAGTGATGGAACTCAACATCAAAGTAATCCTTGCATGGAAAATTGTCTTTTAATAGCATTAAACATGCAAATTCGGTCCTTTAACAGTTTGTTTTCACATTGGCTCAAAAATAATAAAATTGCTGGGTTTTAGATTAGTGAAATCTGAATGAAACAAGTGTTAAACAGATAAATATATTATTGAGTTATTCACACACACTATCACATAGAATGATTATCCAAATTGTTTTAATAAATGCAATTATACAAACTAATAGTAATAACTCCATAAAAAATCAGTGGAATAGGAATATAATTTAATCTAATTACCACACACTTAATTCAAAGATATATGAACTCCTCGTTGTCTTCTACCTTAAAATAACAGATTATAAAATAAACTGATGAACTTATAGTTACCACTAAACAATTCATCTAACATTTTCTATTGAAAGGCCTTTGATAATTCACCAAACATTACAAAAATTATCAAGTTACGATCAGTCACTTAGCGGTACATTTGGTTAAGTAAACTGCTCACTATCGCCCTCAACATACTCCCTCTCAATCACACTGTTGGATAAGAACACGCAACTTACCAAACTCGTCATTAGTAAGCCCCTGACAGCCATAGCCACTCGGTGCGAATATCGAAAATCATGGACCTTTTGGTTTATATTACAAAGACAAAATAGAAAAGTGACGCAAAATTTGTTCATTTTTGGCCCACAGCAAACTTCCGGTTCGACACGCGAACCTACGCTTAACTAATATATATGTATGAGTTTTTTTTTTTGTTTTGAATTATTCATTTTTTTCAATCCCATCATAAAATTTCCATATTCTAAACATAATTCCCTGTAAATTTTAACCCTTAATATTAATATTAAGGACTGGACCAAGGTATGTAAAAATTCCATTGAAAATACACGAGAATCGTGATTTTTCTCTTTAAATTTATATAGCTCAAAGGCATTTTATGGCATCGCTTTGATTTAGACACATTTTTCTCATAATTGAACACTCTACAAAAGTGCCCATAGCGGCAAAGTCGAAACTCACACCGGCGAGGCTCTAAACCTGATTTTGCCCCGAAAGTCGCATTTTTTTGTATATATCTCGTAAATGATAAGAGATATAGAAAAAATGTACATCACAAACTTTTAGGAAATTTCATTTTCTTCAAAAAAGGTTCGAGGTCAAAATTGCTATTATGAATACTTCTCGAGATATTCGGTTTTTTAAGTAAGGCTGTATGGAATTTTCATAGATGGTATGTAATAAATGTTGGCTTTTTATTCTTTTAGTTACTGAGAAACCCTTAGCGTAACCAAAGACCGCTTTTAAGTTGGTCGTGCGTTAAACTCTATTTTCATGTCAGCATAACCTGGTACAATAATTTTGTATTCTATACTGTTGTATTAGTAACTAATACAGAACAATTCTCAGATTCCTTGTTAGATGCTCTCAAAGCTCCATTTGATTAAATTCGTATTGTCTTGCCAACAAAAAAATATATTTTTTAAGTTTTTTACGTTTAATACTTTTCGGTTTTCTCTTTAAAAAAGTGCGACGTATTTAGCGAATTCACGCTGCAACACGTGCAACGTGTTATCGTTGTAATGTTCGTGTAGTTGACATCTGCTGCTGCGTTTCTTGTAACTTAGCTTTGGCTGCGTGTGGCTGAGTGCCACCATAAGTTTTCGTAGTAAATTTTTCATACGCCATTTTTTGTATTTTGAGGTAGAAAAGGAAAGTAAAAAAGAGGGCTTTTTTATTGCCTTCTCCATTCTGCTTTTAATATCTTTGTATGCATGTCTATTTCGTTTCGTTAGTTCATGTTTTACAACTTTTATAATTTGGTATTTTTTTATTAAATTTTTTGTTTTATTCTTATCTAGAACTCGTAGACGTAGCAGTGATAATTTTGTGGCGAAACAGGAGTAACTTTTCTCGTTATTCTTTTCAAATAAATACTGAATTGTTGCAAAAATTTAAGAATTCATATCTATTTGTTTTCTCGATCATCATCATCCGTAGACTGTGATGTTAAACTTTTTCTTGCCACAAATAGACACAATCGTTAAGGTTCGGCGTTAATTGGGAATATGACATTCCAGAATTTAGAATTCCGGTTCGACACGCGAACCTACGCTTAACTAATATATATGTATGAGTTTTTTTTTTTTTTGTTTTGAATTATTAATTTTTTTCAATCCCATCATAAAATTTCCATATTCTAAACATAATTCCCTGTAAATTTTAACCCTTAATATTAATATTAAGGACTGGACCAAGGTATGTAAAAATTTTCCATTGAAAATACACGACAATCGTGATTTTTCTCTTTAAATTTAGAATTCCCGAAGTAAAAACTCTAAAAATTTCCAAACATTTTAGGAA
Source organism: Bactrocera neohumeralis (assembly GCF_024586455.1). NCBI lineage: Eukaryota > Metazoa > Arthropoda > Insecta > Diptera > Tephritidae > Bactrocera > Bactrocera neohumeralis. The sequence continues at coordinate 2,223,876 of NC_065922.1, read as the reverse complement.
GTACTTAACTAGTATTTTTGTGATTAAGGCTCAAAAATTAAAGAAGCATTGACTGACCGCTGTGTGTTAAAGTGAAAATTGTATACTATGCTTGGGAGACACAACAACTACCTACCAAACAATTCCAACAATATCTAAACTGCTTAGCTTTATTCCTTTTATGCCTTTTATGCCGTTTCTACCGTTCCTTTGACTATTATCACTACTTTCAGTACCACTGTTGTGAATTGCTTGTGCTTTTGCAAGGTTAGATACAACCATAGATAAAAACTGAAATTTTATATTTTAACAAACAATCTAATATCAGTGTGAGTCCATGCATGGGAGTTTTCACCCAACTGTAAACCCGTGATTATTACATATATTGAAGTCTCGATTAGAACTGAAGTAAATATGCATTGTTCCGCCCAAATAAATGCATAATTATTCAATGAAACTCTTGCCTAAGCAATGAAAAGTGCTACCGTCGACATTAGAAACTGCAAGTTCTTTAAACGTATTTGTGAATTATTTGCCATTTTGGTCAAATAATAGTGGTAAACATAATAAATTGTGTGACTTCGCTTTAATCAATTTCGTAATTTTTCTTTGGTGAAAAAAAAAAAAAAAATTCATTAGAATTATAAAGTACACCAAAAAGTAAGGAAGTATGAATTAATTTAAATGTTGCAGTTCGTGCAGAGTTTTTCTTTCATTTATAGCGAGTACGATCTGATTACAAAAACCGCCGAGGTATTGCAATCTCAGTTCTCTGTGTGTACGTGCGTGTTTAAAAACTTTCCACCGCATACATATTATTGTTTATGAGCAGAAAGTTCATATCCATAGGTGGAAGGCCAAGCCCTTCAGCCAGTTTACAAGCAATATTTAATCTTGAGCAGGTGTAAAAGCTCTTGGTGCAGTCAATATGCAGTCAACACCTCCCACTCTATAGATACTGGCTGGCAGTTATTTTGCACAATCATTTGTGTGATTGTATCCCAGTGCATATGAAGTTTGAATATAAAGCGCTTTAAATGTATTGCATTCAACACTTTATTGGATTACGCAAGTTTCTAAATCTTTTCGCACTTAGGAACTAAGTTGGTAGACTAAATCGAGCTTTCTAAATATTTCTTTCTCCGTGGACGCTCGTAAACTTCAAGTAGAAACTTCATAAACGGTAATTCACCATCATCAAACCCCATAATTATATAATCTCAATATACTACTTGCACTCCGCTGAACATTTATTGATGCAAAGTGGTTTTAGCCAAGAGGAAAATACTGATAAAAATATATCGTATTGAAAAGGCGAAGAAAAGGAATGAGGTATTCAGCATACATAGATAAGCATGGAAAGTAAATTTCTGAAGGAGATGGATATTTCTGGGTAGGATGTCGGCGCTTCTTCGAGATCAATTTGAATCTTATGTAACACAGTTTAAAATGTTTCAAAAACAGAGCTTTTTTTTTAGAAAAAAACAGAGTTTACTGAAAATCTTTGTGATATTTAAAAAGTCTTCAAATTTATGTTACGTAAAATCTTAATACTTTGGTATGACTAATAAATTACCCATTACTTGACAAGCCGTCCGTCGTCATTTTCTCCTGGCTGTGTTCCAAAGCCAAACTACAAAAAACATAATTTTACCCTTAAAATTTGCCATACCACATTTCTAATTTCCATAGCAAATTCGCAAGGTCACTTCAGACTGTTGTTCGTAAATGCCGAAAATGTATCCATTACTTGCACAAATGTCAGAAAAATGCTAAAATTTTTATTTTAGATTAAAACGTGAAACCGTAGGAAATTGTGAGTATTTTCCATCAACGGAAGCGCAGCGTACATTCCACAGATGAGCGATCGGAATTCAAATGACTTGGTCACATTCGCAGCAGGGGGCTCTGGCGTGGCCAACAAATGCAATTTCTATGCAGTGCGGAAACACAAGCAAACAACCGATTTTGCTAAAGGCAAGTCATGCAAAAACAACAACAACAATATATTTATTGTGGATTTGTACTTTTTACCACAAACAACTTTACTTTACTTGTAAATTTATCGACGCCTTGGAGTGGTTTGACCGCCCACAATTTTACTTACGATGTTTATCTCAAAGAGATTGCATGTGATATATTTCAGTAGAATCATTTGTGTTGGTACAAATACCAGTGCCAGAATGTAATTCAAGAAATGTGGCCAAAGGTTT